>NC_090751.1:89569882-89732382 GCF_036898095.1 Palaemon carinicauda
CTAGAGAAAATTACAGTTGAAGTATTTTTTTCATCGAAGACTCACAATGGAGAGAAATAAAAACTAAATTAATTATATCTGGTATTTATTAATATGAAAAAAATTATATTACTTTATACTAAAGCAAGAGAATTGCCTTTCTGGCTAGTACATTAGCAGTCCATGATATTCGCACAGTAAACTGTTATGACCACAGAAAAGTTTGTGGCAAGGATTGGCTCACACCAAGGATCATCATTTAACCTTCAAATCTTTGACCTTGTGATAGATATTATAACATGAAATGAAAGATGTAAGGTTCGTAGGAACGAGCTTTTCGCTGATGACTATTTTGGTAGACCTGACTAGAGGAGTGTCGAGTTGAAGCTAGAAAATAGGGACAAGCACCTGAAATTTGAGGCTTCAAAATAAGTTAAGTCAGACATACAGTAATAGTTTAGATAGGTATTTATTTACCTAGGATGAAATATTTTCTATTTTCCGAAATGGAGGTGAGATTAGGAAATCAACTACGGAATACCATATGCTTGCTTAAATTGGACAAGAACATCAAGAATCTTGTGAAACAAAAAGATCGGTGGGAAGATTATTGGAAAACTGTATAGTGTAGTTTGATCTGAAATGGTTTATTGTATAGGGCTGAGCAGTAACCAGTAAGAAAGATACGGCAAGGATAGCTATACAATACACTAAAGTAGAGGCTCGGTGGTATAACAGGTGGAGCAATTCAAATACTTGGGATCTACTATAAGTCAGGAGGGAGGATGCAAGGCAGAACTTAAGGATAGGATAAAAGGAGCTTGGGGGAAGTGGAGGGAGGTAGCGAGATTGATATCTGATAAGAAAATGCCAATCAAGCTAAAAGTCAAGATCTATAGCACAGTATTAAGACCAGTGTTAATACTGTATATGCATTGGAAACGTGGACTTCAAAACAAAAAGAGGAAACTGCTTCAGAGAACGGAGATGAGAATGCTGAGATGGATAATGGTAATGTCACTGCTTGAAACATTGGAAAATGATGAAATAAGAAGAATGAAAGGTGTAGTGAAGATTACAGAGATGAAAACAGCATCACAACTGAGATGGTTTGGGCATGTGTTGAAGATGAATGGGGGAGAGGGAGTGAGGAGGGCTTGGGAAGAATCTGTTGGGGGGAGAAGATCAATACGGAGAGAAGAGGTTTGATGGAAGAAGAGGCCTTTGATAGAAAGCATTGGAGAAGGCTCATCAGGCAACGGACTCCTTAATGTAGGGATAACCAAGGTAGAGAAGAAGAGATGGTTTACAGGGCTGAAACATGAGTAATAAAGAAGGCCCAAGAATGAAAAATGCAAGTAGCATTAAGATGATGTTGAGATGGATGTGTGGAGTCACTATTAGAGGTTGGGTTCAAGGGGTTATATTTAAGACACAGTGGAAGTAGTGGATAAAAAAGGCTTATTTAAATCAGGCAAAATAATGGAAGTATCAAGGAAGGTTCCTGAAAGAAGGCAACCATGATTTGGTTCAAAGAAAACAGGACCATGTCTATAAAATTTTCAAGGTGTTCATGGCCCATTACTTTTCATACTATATACACATGACATGTGGTTTGGCCTAAAAACAGGCTTATTGCATATGCAGATGATGATACTCTCTCTGCATCAATTCCATCCCCTGAATGTAATGTAGATCTGGGGTTGTTGAATCCCTTAATAGAGATTTAGCTAAAATTAGTGCATGGTGCAAATTATGGGGTATGAAGTTGAATCCTAACAAAACTCAAAGTATGATTGTAAGTAGGTCAAGGACAGTGGCTCCTCAACATCTGGATGACTTTTTAAAATTTTAGGTGATTCTCGACAGCAAATTTACTTTTGAGAAACACATTAGGTCTGTCTTCAATTGCACAAAAAATTGGCTTATTGAGAAAGTCTTTCAAGATTTTTAGTGATCAATCTATTCTGAAGTGTTTTAATTCTTTCATTCTACCATGTTTCGAGTATTGTTCTCCTGTCAGGTCTTCAGCTGCTGATTCTCATCTTAATTTGTTGGACAGAAACTTACGGTCTATTGAATTTCTTATTCCTAATCTAGATATTAATCTTTGGCACCGTCGTTCAATGACTGTATTTCCCGTGTCATGAGACGCTACAAGTGGTAAGACGCACCCTTAATTCGGCTAAGTAGTTTTTGGAAAAAATGAGGATTTTACAAACTAAGCTAACAGCAATTCCTAGTCAGTGTGATTTTTATTTGGCACAGTAAATTTTCACATCCTGGTTGCATTACTAAAGGATCAAGTTAATATTAATTAGTTGCACGCTGGTTATCCCAATTTTATCACATTTCTACATATGAAACCTCTAAACCTATCATAGTTGCCACCACAACTATACGTTTAGTGTTTGGTGTTTCAAGTATTGTTTACATTAACGGAGTGTTGCTAATGTTCTTAATCTACTTTTTGGTAAAGAAGTAAAATTCCGGTAATATTTCCCAAATTCCTCATATAGCTTACACATTTTCCCACAAAATTAATTATTGATCAAAGAAGTCTAGAAATTCCTTTATGTGGAATACTTTTGCTAATGTATGGGACTCGAGGCCTTGTTACTTTTCTTCTGACTTGGTTACCAAGGTCGTATTCAACAACTGTTTGTTTGTTTATTATTTTGGAACTCGGGCAACAAAGTTGTTATCAAAATATTGCTTTATTACAAAATGTAAAAAAAAATGTGAGGAAATAGATAAAATACTGCATAAACAACTAATATGACACAGCGTCGTTTGCTAGGAGACCACTAGTTAGTATATTTGCTTGTAGAAGGCGGTTGGAGACTCATCAGCTGATTACCTAAACAAACAAATAACTTGCTACTGTATTTCATTAAATGAAGTGAAATATAAAAATAAATAAATATACTACATATGAATGATGATTGTAAGGTTTATATTTTAGCTCTGGTGAGTGAGTGCGAGTGCTTGTATGTCATTAAATGGTTGTTTGATGGGTTCTCAAAATCCCCTATACAACTTTTTCCTAATGTTAAGATGCCGGGTGATTTTGGGAGGCATTTTTCAGAAAAAAAGGTGCGTCTTATGACACGGAAAATACGATAGTTCATTATGCATGTTGCATGAGATTTTTCATAATTCTGACCATCCTTTACATTCAGATCTTCCCGGACAATTCCATCCAGTTTGTAATACTAGGCAGGCAGTTAATTCTAATAGCTAATAGCCAGGCATTCTCCATCATGAGGCTCAATACTGTACTACACAGTATTCTAGAAGTTTTATTCCAGCTGTGACCAAGTTGTGGAATGATCTTCCTAATTGGGTAGTTGAATGAGTAGAACTTCAAAGGTTCAAAGTTGCAGCACATGTTTTTATGTTGAATAGGCTGACATAAATCTTTTTATAGTTTATATATGATGGAGTGAAGAAAGCTCTGGGTGATAGGAGGATAGATGTGAGAGAGGCAAGAGAGCGTGCTAGAAATAGGAATGAATGGCGAGCGATTGTGACGCAGTAACAGTAGGCCCTGCTGCTTCCTCCGGTGCCTTGGATGACCGCGGAGGTAGCAGCAGCAGGGGATTCAGCGTTATGAAGCTTCGTCTGTGGTGGATAACAGGGGAGGGTGGGCTGTGGCACCCTAGCAGTACCAGCCGAACTCAGTTGATTCCCTTGTTAGGCTGGGAGGAACGTAGAGAGGAGAGGTCCCCTTTTTGTTTCATTTTTTTTATGTCGGCTACCCCCTAAAATTGGGGGAAGTGCCTTGGTATATGTATGTATAACATATCTGTTTTGACATTGTTATTGTTCATAGAATGATTTATTGTTAATTTGTTCTTGTCATTTATTTATTTCCTTTCCTCATTGGGCTATTTTGCCCTGTTGGAGCCCTTGGGCTTATAGCATCTTGCTTTTCCAACCAGGGTTGTAGCGTAGCTTATAATAATAATATGGAAGTGGATGAAAGGAGTAAATGGGCAAGGCTGGAATTCAGATGGGAAGATAACATAGCAATTACCATGTAGAAGAGAGAGAGAAATACTCTGGATGGAAGAAGGTGGAAAAGGGTAATAATTAGCAACTGAACATGAAAAAAGAGGGTCTCCTCCTAGGATTTTTTTTCTTTTTCAATGATGTTTTCAATTCAACATTTTTAAGATGGTTTCATACTAACCTTATTCTCTAAGTGAGATCTGTCCTGGAATGGTTTCAATGCATTCCTTTTCAAAGGGAATTTACAGAACTTCTATTTTATCTTTGAATTTGCCACATTGTTTTGACTCCTTTGCATTTCTTGACCATTCCAGTTTCTGAATGTAGGAGAAAAATTTCCAAGCAGGATATTCAAGGGTCATAATTTGATCCAAGATTTGACCTAAGATCTTATGAAATAGAGAAATTTCATAGTTTCCAATTTGTATGGATGGTTTTCAAGTAATATTTATAATTTGATCCCTTACCAGGTCATAGAGGCACTATTGATCGTGCTGCTGTAAAATATCAGACAATTCTTTCGAGGCTTATATCTACACACCAATATAGATGTACTTGCACCATATGATACTTTAACTATTCTTACATCTGTTCGAGGAACGTATGTTCTTTTGCAGGTGGTAGAAACGCTGTCTGGAGTACGATCACAACTGGCGGGCTCAAATGGAGGATCTAATGGTTTGATGTCCGCTCCAGCTCAGCACCATCCTTTAGAAACTAATGATGCCAATGAACCAATCACTTGAGATGCCTTGACCTTCAGTATTTTACTATTTTGAAAAAAATTATATTTATTAAATTCTCTTTTTATCAGATTTTATCAGGTATATGTACATTGCTATTTAGGATCATAATTTTTATTTTTACCCTACAAGGAGAAGACATATGATGAAGTATAGTAGAATTTTATATTTATTTTTAATTACACTGGCCTTGATTTAACATTGTATGTTATAGGTAATAATGTAGTTTGATTTTGACTGTCATTGCAAAATGTACCTAGGTACCATTATTATCAGTTAGTCAACTCAAATAATTTCCAAAATTTTGTTTTTGGAAGAGAAAAATCGCGCCAATTTTGATAGACCAAAGTTTTAATGAATTTTAGAAATTATATTTTTAATGGAACAGTTTTTGTTACCTATTTTTAAACTACATATAAGCTATGAATAATTAGTGATTTGATATGAATAATGCTTTGACTGATATAGGTGTTGTATCAAACTGTCTTGTCTGTGCCAGTATTTACAAGAACCAGGGACTTGCAGTAAAATGCCATCCTAATACAGTTATCTCCTGTCCTTTAAACCAAGATATTAAATCTTCTTTCTCTAACTTTTATTGGTTTATTTAAGAAAGTGCAAAGGGTTTCTACATTTGAATACCAAATTCCGTTTGATGTCACTCCATGCCCTTTGAAAATATGTAAATTGACTATGTGATTTCTGTAATGAAAAAATTGTTTTTGAGGCTTAAATTGACAAAATACTTATGATCAAACAGATTAGATAAAAATTTTATTCAGAAATACTTAACAGTATATTTTAGTCCAGTTCTAGTTTGCAAAACAAAGGGAAAACTTCCAGTGGTATATAGAGAGAGATGGTCAACTTATGCTGATAACAGTAGCCCCCCCCCCATTAATTGCTTTTACTGAAGAATTATCCATTTGTTTAACACTATTAGCAATGTATAACTCATATGAGCAGTTTCTCTCTATATTGTTCCTTTACTGTGAGAAGTTATTACATGAAAGGGCAGGAGTACTGTATATGTAAAAATAAGGATAAAATGCCTATAATCCTTCGTAATCTTTGTACTGTTAAGTTGGTTTTGTCACCTCCATGTGTCCACAGTGCTATACTGTCGCTATAAGGAGTTGTTGTACTTTTAAGAGGATGGATTAAAGCAAATATCATGTTCAATAGGAAAACTGCAAGCATGTACAAATTGGTCCGGATCTTGGACAGTCTTGTAAGTTGTGTAAAGTTCATGTAGCCATTCTATTTTGCAGTGCAGGCATTGTGATAATTATAATGCATTCTGTGATAAATTTCCGTGATTTCTGATAGAGGAAAAACAAATCTCTATCAATACAGGTCATTCTTAGTGTGTGTAAATTAAGGCCAGAGTAACTTTTATTTTTCCCTTATCTTTAAAAAAAAATCTTCAAGCATTAGTTATGGCATGATAAAAGGTAAAAGTTTATATGAACTTATTTGTGCCATGACATTAAAAGTCAGCTAGTCAGAATTTGGCCATCATTTTTAATTTGTGATTTGTGCTATTACAGTATATAGGCAAGTTGCATATATTAAGTTTTATTGCGAAGGCATCTGTGTGCTGTACTGGTGTAAATTCAGTTTTTAATGCAACTTCCATACTTAGATGTTTAGGGTAGGTCACGTAAAAGATATCTTCCATCACAAAAGCATGCATGAATATTCGGAATTACAGTATATGTGGAAAATATGCATGAATTCAGTATCTCGGAGTTGTTGGGAATCAGATGTGGGAAGCACTGTGCAATATTATGTTCAGTAATCCATATGTTGCTCAGTGTAATTTTGAATTTAACTTTTAATTTGCTCAATGTTTAAGGAATGCCTTTAAGAAAGATGGACCTCCATGCAGTTTCTGAAATGCTATGAACTCGTTAAATTTTACTATGTTACGAGCAAAGTAACCTATTAAGTATTATGAAAGAGATTCAGTTGTAAAAATATTCTACTTCAAATGTAGGAAATATTGTGAATGTTTCATATCACTTTGCTGTATTATTGTTATTTTAATATATAATGCATTTTCTTTTTGTAAAATTAGAATGAAAGGCAGTATGTTGAGTATGCATTTTACCTTAAGGGAATGTTATCAACTTTTGGTCGCTGTGATATTAACATTCCTTCATTGTCTCAATATTGTACAGTTTTTATTATAAACATTGAAATCTCCATACTTTGTGTTCATACGCTGCCTCGATTTTAAGTGATACGGCGCTATACATTCTTAGTTTATGTCGCAGTATTTAATGTATTTAAAGCTCAAATCGTGTTTTACCTTATTTTACAGGCAGGTAAGTATATGTAATAGGATCATGATTAACAGAGATATGCTATTAGCTCCAAAGTTGTTTGTTATTTTTCAAAAGTTAGCAAATGAGGGTCTTTTTGCACTAGTTGGAGAATTGGTAATGTTACTCAATTAGGTAAATATGGTTGTGGTAGCTGTATCCCAGCAAATTGCCACCCAATTTCCAAAACTCCTATATTATCAATTTTGTAATTTCTTGCATAGGTATGGTAAAGGTAATCATCGGGGGGTCTTGGGAGTATGTGATGCCCTTCTTACAATTTCCAATGTTATACAGAAATCTCATGATTAAGTTCAGGAATTTCATATTATTGGTACAGATTTTAGTGCTGCCTTTGACCTTGGTAATCATGAGGTTCCTGCTCTCAAACTTAAACAGATGAGAGCAGATAGATCTTTACTTATTAATATTGAATTTTTAAATATATTACAAAGCGTAGTAGTTTATGGGTATCATAGTAAGTATAGGAATGTAGTGGCTATGTTCCTCAGTGTAGTGTACTCGGCCAGAACACTCCATTACTTTCCATACTACATTATATAAGTATACAGTATTTGGTTTGGCCTTGAAAACAAGATTATTGCATATGCAGATGATGTTACTCTGTTGAAATCATCTCATGAATGTAGACAGGTGAATGCAGAGTTCCTATCATATAGTAAAAATCAATGCATGAAATTGAAGCCTAACATACTGTAACTAAAAATATGATTGTAAGTAGGTCCAGGACAGCTGCTCCTAAACATCCAATTTTTGCATTAACTTTCTGATTTAAAATGAATTATGAGGAACACATCAGATCTGTTTCTTCTTCAATTGTACAAGAAATTAATGTATTAAGAGTAGTAAGACTTTTGGTGATCAGTCTATCCTGAGGAATTATTTGAATTCTTTAATTTTATCTTATTTGAGTATTGCTCTCCTTTCTGGTCTTAATTTGTTGAACAAACCTTGGTCTATTAAATTCCTGATCTGGTTATCAATCTTTTGGTTCAATCGTTCTGCTAGTTCTTTGTACATGTTACATAAAATTTTTCATATTTCTGACAATCCTTTACATTTAAATCTTCCTATCTTGTACCATCCTGTAGATAGTACTAGATATGCAGTTAATTCCAAGTCTTGTTTTCTCCATTATAAGGCTCAATACTACACGGGGTTATAGAAATTTTATTCCAACTATGATGAGATTGTGGAATGATCTCCTTAATCTAGAAGTTGAATCTGTGAACTTGGGGAAGTTCAAATTTGTTGCAATTACTTATATGTCGAACAGGTTGACAAGTCTCATTTTGTATTTTATATGTCTGATCTATTTCAATGTTGTTACTGATATTAATATATTTTATACCTTTTTCATTACTCATATAATTTATCAATTTTCCTTTCTGCACTGAGCTGCTTTCCTTGTTGAAGCCAATGAGCTTACATCCTGCTTTGCAGACTAATGTTGTAGCATGGCTAGTAATAATATTGTTCAATAATTTAGAGTAAACAAAATTGTTTTGGTGAAGCCCCCTCATACTTTTATGATTAATATGAATCGCTTACCGCACCTTATTCCTCCGTGCAGCTCTGAAGGTATCAGATTCTTAATTGTATCACTCTCCCTAGTTTAAAAAAAAAGCTGGTAAGATTTCTTAGATTTACCATAATTTTTCATTATTCGTTTCATATTTATTTCAATGGCCATTTGTCATGTAATGAGCTTTTGTTTGTCTAAGGTAATTTCAACTATAATTTTTGCATTTTGAATTTCCTGATTGCCGCTTGGACTACCTTGTATAGAAATGAAAATACTTTCGGCAGAGCTGAGATGCCAAGCCATTAAAATTTAGCGATGGTTAACTACCCACACCGCTAGTTAGCGGGGGGTGGAGGTGGGGTAGCTTCCTACCACTCCCGTTTACACACCTGTGATTTAGCTCACTTTACTTTTGGCTCGGATGAGAGCGGTTGTTTCCGCTCTTCCTCCTCGCCTATTCTGGACTGCCATTAATTTTTGTCTTTTAACTTTTTCTTGTATATGTATATATTATATATATATTATATATAATATATATATATATATATGAAAACATTCTCAATGATTATGTATATATATATGTATAGAAATGTGATAAGTTTCCTTTTCAGTGTTTGTGCTGTGCGTGTGATACATATACGACAACGACACTTGCGTACATTCGCACCGGAACAAGGCCAGCACAGTTCCACTTTTTGGGGAACAACCTCTCCCTCACTGGTCCATCGGTCTTCCCATTGGCATATAACCATTGATTTGGCCGCCACAGGGGAATCGTCATCGCCTGGACCCTCTTCATTCGTCTATTCTATTGTCTTCGCCTTTTCCCTTTCCCTACGGGAAACATTGATTACCGAGCTAAGGGAATGTGGCCTCTCAGAGATTGACTATGGTCTTTCTCTTCTCAAGGTCGTTCACCTTTCAACAACAGTGTACTATTGGGAAGAGCACCTTTCCCGTTCGCAGGTTAGGTTGCGCTTCTGATTTTCTCAATTATTTTTAGTGAAATTATAATTGTAATTTTAACTTTTCAGCTTCTCCCCGTGGGGAACACTTCCCTTCAGAGGATCAGTGGTTCTCACTATTAGTGAATATTCTTAGCCGATTTAAATAATTGTAATTGTTCTTTTATTAGTTACCCCGCTCCCCCTTCTCCCGTGGATGTCGACTGGGGAAGGAAGGACGCAATACTTATTTCTATGTTGCTCCCTCGGGGATCCTCTTCGGAGTTTTTCCCTGGGAATTTTCTGTTAAATATTAATTTTTTTTCTTCCCAGTTAATAATGGTTTTCTTCGTTCGACTAAAGAGTGCCGATGAAGCGGAGCTGTTCTGTTCATGCCTGGGGAATCTGCTGTCACTGCCGTCCCTCAGAGGACGTTGTCATGAGCGTCATCACTTCTCTTAGAAGTATGCCTGTGACAACATGACCAGCACTTCAGATCACCTCAGAACGGTAACGAGGAGGTTTGCCTTACTGGGGTCGAACAACTTTCCCTTCCGAGGGAAAGTTTCCTCCCCAGATGTGAGGTAGTTTCTCCCTTCGCCCAGACTACTTTCCCCCCTTGCCAAGTCTCTCTTCCTTCAGAGGCAGAGCACAGTCTTAGGCAAGTCTCTTCTACGAAGTGTTCACCTCGCTCTTGCGCGAGAGGCCTCTCAGAGACTCCTCTTCGGAGGATCACTACTATTGAAGGTTAGCTTGCTGATCCACCGGCCCTCATGGGCGTCATCCCTGGCCCTCATGGGCGTCATCCCTGGCCCTCATGGGCGTCATCCCTTCTCTCGAAAGTACGCCCGTGGCAACGCCTGATCAGCTCTTAATCTTCGAGGAAGGTTGTTTCCCTCTTCCAAGGGAGAACTACCTGCATTTTAAATCACTTCACAGACTCCGACTGCTGTTGCTGTCTTCGCCTAAACTATTCTCCCCCCTTGCTGAATCTCTCTTCCTTCAGGGGCGGAGCAGTCTTAGGCAAGTCTCTCCTACGAAGTGTTCACCTCTCAAGTTCGTGAGAGGCCACTCATAGAGACACCTCTTCGGAGGATCACTCTGCTCATCAGTTTCTGATCATCCTACCAGCGCAACCTTGCGCTGCAACTTAGTCCATGGACTTCGGTCCTGGACTCTTCCTAAGGCCAGCTTGCTGGTCCACCGGCCCTCATGGGCGTCATCAGTTCCTGACCATCCTACCAGCAGACCTACTAGCGCAACCTTGCAATTTAGTCTCCTGGACACTTCTACGGACCTTTCACAGTTGCCATCAGTGGATGTTCGCCCTTCCAAAGGGCACATCCCAGTTCCTGATAGTCCTGCCAGCTAACCTGCCGATCTACTTATGCCACTGTTAGTCCTTGGACTTCAGTCATGGACTCTTCCGTGGACCTTTTACAGTCCCCATAGGTGGATGTTCGCCCTTCCAAAGGGCATATCCTAGTTTCTGATCATCCTGCCAGCTGACCTACCGATCTACCAACGCAACCTTACGCCGCTGTTAGTCCTTGGACTCTTCTGAGGATCACCAGCTCCCTGCAAGCATTATCATGCACACCATTGCTTCCGCGCACGCGCCAATGGTCTTGCGCGTGCCAGCGGTCTTCCACGGGCGCCAATGCACCCGCCCTTGCGCAACCAGTCACACGCTTTGGGGCATTTTAGGGAGACTGCACAAAACTACACAGTGCCTTACTGCACGCCAGCGCTCTCATATCTAGCACCCTCCTGCTCACTTGCGCTCGCCATTGCGCCAATTCTTCACAAAGAACCAGCGCTTGCCTGTTAGCGCTCTTCTGCGCATTCACCGGAAACTGCGCTTCAGCAGAAACTGAGCACCAGCATCATCCTGTGTGCCATCGCTCCAGTGTTCTCCTGCACAGTGGTGCAATAGGCAAAAAAAAAGGTATAAAACTTTGTGGACAGGTCAACATTGCCCCATTCCTCTCCCCGCAAATGCATAACATGGCCTCCAGGAAAAGAGGAAAGAGGCTTCAAAGAAGGATTCAAGATCCCGAAGATTCCATCTTCCAAGGGGAATCAAAACGGGGAATCCTTAGTCCCTGTCTCTTCTGAAGTTTCTTTTTCCTTCACAGACCACCGTCAGCAACCAAGAAAGCATCAACAGACTGATCTCTATATCACTGTTTGCTGATGGCTAGTTCACGGTTTGCTGATCGTTAGCTCGCCGATCACCAGATCGCCAATTGCTAGGTCAACTAGATCATTCACCTCTAGTCCCTCCAATGGCTAATGATCTCCGATTGCTAGCGTTCCAATCACCAATTGCTAGTCAATAACCAGTCAACAGCTTGCTGATCACTAGATCACCGATGGGCAGCTCATCTTTCTTTGATCATTGAACTCAGCTCGCTGATTTCTGACCAGCCCATCATCAGCTTGCTGATCTCTGACCAACCAGGATGGACCATAGTCAGCTTGCTGATCTCTAGCTCACCGGTCCACGATCGATTGCTGACCATCAATGGCTTACCATCACCAACTGACTATCATTAAACCATTCTGCTGTCTCTCAAAGCAGATTACCAACTCATTGGCTGACTGACCAGACAGCCTTCATATGCCTGTCAGTTACCATCCTCGGCTCAAAGACCGCCGATTCATCGGTCATCGGCAATTTGCCTGCAGTTTGTGACTCGGACTTACTAGTCAATCTCTGCCCGTAGTTCCCTAGATCAGAAGGTATACAACACTTCTCTCTACTGGTCGTTTGCCATCACACTAAAGTGATCGGCAAACGATCGACAACCCGTATCAATGGCTTGTCGACAGGCAACTACTTGCGAGCACTCTCCAACTGCACAGTAACCACGATACACAACCGTTAACCATTGATTAACATTCGCCAGATTGATTCTATTCTAAGGAATAGCATCAATCCCATCAGGGCGCATGGTGGGGATAAAAGTTGCCTTCCTTCTGTTGGTTAAAGGAATTCTCTCTCAGGGAAGAATTCTTACACAGGTTATCGCGTCTGATCCTTTACGCTACGAGTCAAGACCCCAGCGTCAACAATCTCCCATGCAAAAGGATCCGCAAGGAGCTGTCCCTTTGGGTCGATGTCCACGCCATTTTGGAGTTCGAACAAGAGCTAAGACCTCAGGTCTTCATTTGCACACTGGACCTAAAGGACACATACTTCCAGGCCCAAACCATCCATCTAGGAAGGTTGGAAGATTGTCTAGACAAACAAGAAACACCAGTTCAGGGGACTGTGCTTCGGTCTTTCCACTACACCCATCCTGGTCTCACAGGATTGGCTTCTGTCTCCTCCGTTTTGGGACGCCTGACTGACCTTAGCAGACTCGGTGGCAACCTTGCATTAGCACAGGAACTAATGAAGTTATTTTTACCAAGATCCAGTGATCAAGGTAAACCTGCGGAAGTCTTCTCTACTTCCCTCCCAGAAAACTGGTGTATCTGGGAATGATTCTAGACACCAATCTCCCAAAACGAGAAGAACTCCCATCCCAGAGTGACTTGAGTCTGACTGAAATCAAGCCCTCGATCCCCCACACATTCTGACCCCATGGGACCAGAAGTTTGGACAAACCTCCAGGGATGGGTGTCAGTTGAGAATCTACAGAGCGGTATAACCTTCTCATCCTTCCACACTCCTCTTGACTTGATGCTGTGCGTAGAACACATCAAAAGAAGAGAGGAGGGACCATAATGCTGCACCACACGACCTCAACCCTCTGGACAGTGTCTGAAAATACCTTCACTTAAATCTCTTAAGAGATGAAGGCCAACTTTCTGGTCCTTCAGCAGCCTCATAGGTTCCTAACAGACCACTCAATGGGCGACAATACCACACACCATATAGAGGCTCTTATTGGCAAGCAAGAAGGAACTTGCTTGTAGCCTCTTCCCATCTAACAGTATAAACTCTAAGATGGGCCAAAGTCCGTTCGGTGCCACTATCAGCCCGCTTCATTCCAAACTTGAGGAATGTGCTCGCCGACAATCTGTGCACAGCATCTCAGATAAGGTATACCGAATGACCTTTGGATCGCCTTGCAGCCGACAAAGTCCCGACTTTGCGGGGTCCTCCAACTAGGGATCTGGTCACAACGCTCCGGAACCTCGGGCTGCCGTTGGTCCCCAGCCCTAGACCCCAAGTCTCTCGGGCAAAAAACAGTCCAACAAAGGTGGGTACAACAATGATGTTTACGTCTCGTCCCTGTTTTGTCTGGAGAAGGGGCACTCAAGAAGGCTAAACATCGGTCAGCCTCTCAAGGACTCTCCTAGCTCCGCTATGGCATTACGCATAACGGTTTCCAAACCTTTTGCAGCTCCTGATAGTCTCCAAGAGAACCCTCTCCACATCACAGACAACCCACTTCGACACCTACCACAAGCTATAGCTTTGCTATGATTGTACGCCTGGAGACTACCCAGTACCTCTTTTGCGAAAAGGTTGACTAGATATATCAGGAATTCCTCAGCATCATTCTACCAGGCAGTGTAACGTCTTGTGGTTGGTGTCATGTGAAAGTGTCTCTCCACTTGATACCTCTATTCCAGCAATAGCGGAATCCTCGAGTATATACAAGAGAAAAGACCCTCTATTCAGTTTTGACAGGTAAAGATGATCACTCAACCTTGATTCTTCACCTTCAAACTGAAAGGAAGGGATATCCTCTCATCAATAGACTTCTCCTAACTCATATGGACTTACAACTTGCCTTTCTCCAGTTGGAATCGAGACCTTCCTCTCGGAACATGGTTCAAATTCTCCGATCTCTAAAGAGACCTCCTTATGTTCCACTTCACCAGGCAACAAATTTTCACCTGATTTAAGAAGACAATGTTCCTACACACTGACAGCAACCATACGAGTTAAGAAACTTCATGGTCTCTTTCCAAATCGCCCATTAATGAGAAGGGCGAAAGGCAATGTTCAGTTTCGTCCCTGAGTATGTCGCCAGACACAGTCTCCAGAGGTGACTGATCCTACATGTCTCCACTCGGTAATGGACGATCCAGATCATCCGTTACTGTACCCAGGGTAACTTATGAGACTCTACCTTAAGAAAACGGCAACAGCCCACCCAGGTCCCTTCTCTTATCATCAGCACTGGAAGAGACTAGAGGATCACCAAAACATCATCTCAACATGACAACTCTGTCAGGAGCATAGCTATGCCCCTGGTCCTTCTTAGCAGATTACTCTGTGATGCACATTTTACAAGAAAGGATGTGAATGCTCCAGGTGACTTTCTCAACCTTTCTCCTGCAAGATGTGACCCACAGGAACTCGATAAGACCTCTATCGGTCCGGTGGTGGCTGCACAACAGCTGGTTGTATACCTCAAGCTCCTTATTGGACAAGTAGCAGATGGTTGAGGGCACTGTTACCCGGTTTTAGTCTGCGTGAATGAAAAGATTGACTGGCTCTTATTCTTTTCTTCATCCTACCCTCTCGTGGGGAAAGCAGCATCCTGGGTTCTCTGCATAAGCTGACCTCAAACCACTGCAGGTAAACCATGCTCCCTTGTGTACCTAGTATTAAGCTAATACTGTTGCGTCCCCATACCCTGACGAGATGGTATTGGGAAAGTCTTGGTTACATCAGGTTTTTCCTACGATAGACTCGGAATAACTTTACCTAGACAGTCACACTTCTGTATGTCTCAACACACAGCTTGCGTAGGCCGCGGACCTTGCATAGCAAGGTTTTAGCAAGGGCAGGGACTCCTAATTTTGAGTACTAACATACTCTGGTAAGGAGCCCCCCGGGCGGCAAAGCCAAAAGCCAGATTGGCAGGGACGTCCACCCTTCCTAATGGGCGAGTCACCCCTAATAAATAGCGTGGTTTGTATTCCAGTTATACAAACTTGCCTGCCAGCCCTATCCCCTTTGAAGTCCTACCTCCAAGCAAAGTGAGCTAAATCACAGGTGTATGAACAAGAGTGGTAGCAAGCTACCCCCCTGCTAACAAGCGGTGTGGGTAGTTAAAACTCGCTAAATTTTAATGGCTCGTCATTTCAGCTCCGCCGAAAGTATAATCCCTAATAAATACCTAAGGTTTGTATAGTTAGGAAAAATACAAATTACAAATTTACCGAGGAAAAATACAAATTACGAATTTGCCCTATTTCGGTTTTAAGTACATTTTCACTGAAATTCTTTATCATTGTTAATTTCCTTATCTGTTTTATCATGCTAGGGATTATTTCATATATCTTCTTTCCATCGTTAACCCTACATTAAAGGGTTGGTTGCTTGATATTCCCTCTCCAATGCCTTCTATCAAAGGTATCCTCTTCCACCAAACCTCTTCTCTCCAGATCATCCTTCACATTCTCACCATGTAATTCTCTGCCCCTCTCTTAAACCTAACAGGTTCCTTCCAAGCCCCCAATGCTCGGCACGTGTCCATACCATCTCAGTCGTGACACACTTATTACTTCTGTAATTTTTATTGTGCCTGCCATTCTTATTATTTCATCATCTTCCCACTATCTTTATTTCATAATCATCCCACTATCTTCCTCATCTCTGTTCTCAAGTTTTGCTTCCACATTTCTACATTTTCCAATTCATACATTAATACTGGTCTTATTCCTGTATTATAGAATTTGACTTTAGCTTGATTGGGATTTTCTTACCACATACCATTCCTGATACTTCCCTCCACTTTCCCCGACTGCTTTTATCCTATTCCCAACTTCAGCTTCACATCCTCTCTCCTGACATAGTAGATCCCAAGTATCTAAATTGTTCTACCTGTAATATAACAGAGCCTCTACTTTCATGTATGGCTATTCTGTCCATACTTTCCTCACTGCTCATCATAAAATCAGTCTTATCCACTTCTACCCTCGAGCCCCTCTTCTCAGTAAGTCGTCCTCATTTTCAGCACTAATCACCAGATCTGCATATAGCAACTTTCATTTCTGAACTCTTTACTTAACACAACAAAGACCAGCACAAATATATATTTGTTCCAACACAGAAACTTACCTCGAACTACTTTCTTAAGAGGTACCTGGAATCTCCTCTCAACCGACCAGAGTTTTGTGTGGTCTACCCTACTTCCGTTTTCTGTGGGGACTAACTCAGGCGTAAGGAGAACGTGCCCTGAGGGTAGTCCTGAGCTAGGTCGGAGTTAGCTTGGTTCTCGCTTGTCAGTAAGTTCTCTGGTCGCGTCGTGATACCATCCCGTCGCTCTCCATTCTCTTGCGATCCTTTGTGTCCCCGACTCGTGTGTCCCGCGTGGTATCTCTGTGCTTTCCCTTGTGTTCTCGCATGTTCGCGTGATTCCCTTGTGCTTCCCCAAGTGTATTCCTTATCCTTTCCCTGCGTTCCTGTGTCTTGTGGTTTTGTGTTGTGATGGAGCAGACCCGCTGTTGTCCTGGGCCTAGAGCCGGGAAGTCGTGTGGAGCGTTCCTATCCAAGCCGGAAGTTGACCCGCATTCCCTTTGCTCTTCCTGTAGGGGTAAAGTGTGCTCGCCGGCGGATACGTGCCCGGAGTGTGTGAATTGGAGTGAGATCCAGTGGGTTCGTTTTAGCACGAAGAAAAAGAAGTCCTCTAAACGGTCCCCCACGAAGACGAGCATCTCTTCGCCTTTGCCGTCGCCCGGTGGGAGGTCTGACGAGGTTTCTGTTCCTTCTTCCCCTACCCAGGGTAGGGGACGAGGTAGGTCCGTTGCGGGCAAGGTGCCGATGGCTCTTCCCCAAGAGTCTAATATTCATGATGTGGGGGTTGCTGAATCTTCACAGGCTAGTGGGGGGCCTGATAGTGCTTTGTCTGGGGGTCTTGGGGACTCTGCCCTTGTGATTGGGGGGCACGTCTCCTCCGATGACCCCATGTGGAGTAATACTGTCCCTGTCTCTTCGCCCGCGTCTTGGGCCTGCGTTTCAGGTACCTCAGCAGCTGATGGCGTCCAGGATAGGTTGGACTCGACGGTAGGGGAGCCCTTCGGATGGAAGCTCCCGAAAACCCCAGGTAGGTCCCCGTTGAGGATGGAGGATGGCCTAGATTCCCGGTTCCCCAGCGTGGTGCGGCCGACCTCCCTTCCAGCCCCTCTGTCGGCAGTTCCCGGCTCGTTTTTGCAACCTTCGACCTCCGGAACTCAACAGTTCGCGAAGACCTCCGTTGCTCCCGAGCCCGCCCGTCGGTCGGGTTATGCAGTATCGTCGGGGTCTTCGGAGGCCGGCTCATCGTTCTCTTCGGAGGGTGAAGCGAGGAGGAGGCGCCGTCGGAGGAGGGAGAGATCCAGGAGCAGGCGCTCCCGTTCGAGGTCACGTTCAAGGTATAGCAGAAGACGTTCCAGGTCCCCGAGGAGTAAGTACAGGAGTAGGAGGTCCCCCAAAGGTGAATGGGTCTTCGTTCCCCGCAGGAGGGTCGAGGACTTCGACGATTTTCCGCGTTCTCCGAGTCGCCGGCCCAGAGACGGTTCTCCACGGAGGCCCTCTGCCAGGCATAAGTATGACCCTCACAAGGAACAGAGCGAGAAGACCTCTTCAGGTAGGCGTAAGGCCGCGAAGCTTCTGGCTCAACCCGCCCAGCGGGGCGAGTCGCGTTTACGGACGGGCAGCCTCGTCAGGTCAGCACAGTTGACTCGGCCAATGGACTCGCAGGGACGGCTTCCTCCGTCGGGCCAGCCCACGGAAGTCTCGCCCTCTTTGCCCAAAGACGTATTACGGACGGAAGTCCTCGCCGACACGGCGATTCCCGACCCGACACCCAGGTCTAGTGTGGAGGTTCCCGTCGGCACAGACTGTTACCACCACAGGGAGGTGCTCGTCGAGTCCGAGCCACAGCGACAGGTGGGGGTGCCCGTCGGCCCGTCGCCTCGGCCTCAAACGGAGCGAGTTGCTGGCGACAGTGAAGGTTCCCCAACCGAGGACTCTGCATATCGGAGGGTGATAGGTCTTATACGGAGGCATCACCGGATCGAGGAACCTGTTCCCTCCGACGAGGATGCCTGGCGTTCCAGCCTTAATCGTCTGATGGAGGCCCCCGTGCAGCAGAAACCCTCCCTGGCGCTGCCTGTGGCCAGGGATTTGGTCCTGGGCCGTGCCCACGTGGACAAGGTTGTGGCGGGCAATGCCGAAGCCCCCAAGTCCCAGAGTTCCTCAAAGTTACTCCAGGGACTCAGGTCCCAGAGTAGGTTTTATGTACCAGAGGGGCAGCGACCGGGAGCCTGCAAAATGGATTCTTCCCTTGAAGTGTTGAGTCAGGGTGCCCCAGAGGACAGAGCCGCGTCGGCGCCGATTTGTTTTTCACAGTCGGAGGCTTCGATGATGGAGGAGATGTCCAAGGACTTAGTCCACGTTGCCTCCTGGTTGGACTGGTGAGCCTCCACTCTGGTAGGTGTTCAAGCCACCTACGACTTGACAGACCCTGCGAACCAAGACCTCCTGAAGGAACTCATCATCTCCGGGGGAAAGACCTTAAAGTTCCTGACTTTCCAGTCTCTTGCCCTGTCAGCCAACTGGGTGCTTAGGAAAAGGGATACGGTCTTAGCCAAGCTTTCCCGGAAAATCCCTGACAGAGAGGCAAGGGCTTTGAGGAGCCTGCCTGTGACTCCCTGTTTCCGTTGAAACAGCTAGAGGAGGTCATGGAAAAGGTCTTGAAAAGGAAAGAAGTGGGTGCACCCAGACCCCACTCCGTGAGGAGGCCCACTTACAGGAGGACGTCATCGGATGGCCCCTCTACTTCTCGTGCCTCTCCTAGCCAGACGAGGAGAGACGCTCCATCTACCTCTTGGGCTCAACCACCGCAGCCCCCCCGTAAAGGAGCCCCAGCAGCGTCTGCCTCTTTTAGGATGGCCTACTCAGCGTCCAGGAGAGGGCGTTCAGGCCGCTCCTCCAGAAGGAGATAGAGTGGGAGGCCCCCTACTCCTGCCCAAGCCTCAGGTTGGGGGATGCCTCAGACATTTTTGGCAAGCATGGAGGGCCCACGGTGCGGAGCCCTGGACAGTATCCGTACTGAAGGAAGGGTACAGACTCCCGTTCCTAATAGAACCTCCACCTTTGATCCCAGCTAGTCTGGCGGAGTGGCTAGCACCCAAGGACCCCTTGAAGAGGGCGGCCCTTCAGGAGGAAGTTTCCACTATGTTGGAGAAAGGTGTGGTGGAAGTGGTCCTACATCCGGGCCCAGGCTTCTACAGTCGTCTTTTTCTGGTGGAGAAAACGACGGGGTTGGAGACCCGTGATAGACCTGTCAGCCCTCAACAAGTTTGTTTGCAAGACGGACTTCAAAATGGACACCCCGAAGTCAGTTCTGCAGTCATTGAGGGAAGGGGACTTCATGATGTCCATAGACCTCAAGGACGCATACTTTCAAATCCCGATCAACCCCTCAAGCAGGAAGTTTCTCCGGGTGAAGTTGGGTTCCCAGATCCTGCAGTTCAAGACCCTCTGCTTCGGTTTGTCAACAGCTCCCCAGGTATTCACGAGAGTCTTCACGACAGTTTCTGTGTGGGCTCACGAGCGGGGTATTCGCCTCATTCGATACCTGGATGACTGGTTACTCCTTTCCTCCTCAGAGGAAGTTTTGAAAGAGCAAGGAGTAAAACTAATTCAATTCTGCAAGGATCTGGGTATCACGATCAACCTGGAGAAATCGAATCTGTCTCCCTCCACCAGGATGACTTACTTGGGGATGATGCTGGACTCCCGACTAGTGAGAGCCTTTCCGTCGGAGGAACGGTTGAACAACCTGGAATGGATCCTCCTGCCTTTCCTTTCGAGACAACCCAGGAGAGCCAAAGACTGGCAAAGGTTAATAGGGCACCTAGTGTCATTGGAGAAACTCGTTCCCCAAGGGAGGCTCAGACTCGGGAGCGTCCAATGGAACCTGAAGGGGCTCTGGAACCAAGTGGACTCGCCCTACAAGTTAATTCCCGTCCTGCCGGAGACAATATACTCCCTGGAGTGGTGGATGTGTCGGTCGAATACCCTCAAGGGGATGCCCTTCGCAACCGAGCCTCCCGAGATGCTTCTGTTCACAGACGCCTCCAAAGAGGGGTGGGGGGCACATCTCAACGAGTCAACGAGAGGAACTTGGACGGACGAGGAGAAAGGTCAGCACATCAACGTCCTAGAGATGAAGGCAGTCCGAGAAGCTTGCCTACAGTTCGTAGATCTTCTGAGGGGAAACACAGTGGCGTTGATGTGCGACAACGCCACTGTAGTAGCGTACATAAAGAAACACTGAGGTCTAAAATCGAAGGAGTTGTGCGATCTCGCTTTGGAGATCCTGGATTGGGCCGAGTCGGAACAGATCGTAATTTCAGCAAGGTTTATTCCAGGCAAAAAGATCGTCCTAGCCGACGGGCTCAGCAGGATGGGACAAGTAGTGGGAACAGAGTGGTCCCTCCTCCCAGAAGTAGCCAGATTCATCATTCAAAAATGGGGCTCGCCGGTGATGGATCTCTTTGCAACCAGACTGAACGCACAACTCCCCGTATTTTGTTCTCCTGTCCCAGACCCAAAGGCGGCGTTGGAAGATGCTTTTCAACACAAATGGGACAACCTCGACGTGTACGCTTTTCCCCCCTTCGCATTGATCAGGCAAGTGCTCAACAGAGTACGGACGGCTCGAAACTTAAAGATGACTTTGGTAGCGCCCTGGTGGCCGGAGAGGGAGTGGTTCGCGGATCTAAGAGACCTGGCATGTCTTCCCCCGTGGCCTCTGCCCGACAGGCCAGACCTTCTACGGCAGCCACACTTCCAAAGGTTCCACAACAATCCTCAGTCTCTTCGCCTTCACGCCTGGAGACTATCGAGCGGCTCCTGAGGAAGGAAGGATATTCGACAGGTACTGCAGAGAAGATGTCACGTTATCTGAGACGGTCTTCAGCTGCGGTCTACCAAGCAAAATGGGCTACTTTTACGAAATGGTGTGCCTCAAAGAACATCAAGCCTCTAAAAGCCTCGGTCCCAGATATTGCAGATTTTCTAGTGCATCTCAGAGACGAAGTGGGCATGTCAATTCCGGCCATCAAAGGAGTCCGTGCAGCCTTGGGCCAAGTCTTCCTTCTGAAGGGCATTGATCTGGGCTCCTCTAGGCACATCTCTGCTCATCAGGAGCTTCGAACAAGCTTGCCCTCCGCAAGCCTCCAGGGTGCCGCAGTGGGACGTGGCAAGGGTATTGAAAATGTTAAGTGGGCCGCCGTTCGAACCCCTGAAGGACATAGTGGACAGGGATCTCACTCTCAAGACGGTCTTCTTGTTGGCCTTGGCCTCTGCTAAGAGAGTAGTAGAGATCCATGGGTTGTCCTACGACATCTCTCATTCGAAGGTGTGGAGGGAGATCTCCCTCAAGTTCGTCCCTTCTTTCGTAGCAAAGACACAGAATCCAGCGGTCTGGGACCCTAAGTTCGAGGGCTTTTCAATGCCGGCTATTCCTAGGACAGGGAATCCAGAAGATTTGAAGTTGTGCCCCGTCCGTGCCGTGAGAAAATACCTTGAGAGGACTGCCCATCTCCGCCCTGGTATCAAAAATCTTTTTGTCTCTACGGGTGTAAGGAAAAAGCAGGTATCTAAGAATACCATCTCCTTTTGGCTGAGACGGGTTATTGTCAGGGCCTATAATGATGAGGGCCTGCCCCTGCCAAGTAATCCCAGGCCCCATGACATTAGGGGTCTAAGTACTTATCTGGCTTTTGAGAGGAACATGGCGGTGGGCCAGATCCTTAGAGCAGGCACCTGGTCGAACCAGTCGACCTTCACAACGCATTACCTCAAGGATTGCTCGAGGAGGTCTTTAGACGGTTTCTCTGTTGGGACAGTCATCTCCGCGCTCCAAGCGATTTAATGGTGAAGCCCCAGGTACAATCGTGGATAGCAAAACCAAGAGACACAGGTTCGTTCCCTTTCACCCTTGTCCCTTTTTTCCTTTCCCTACTCGGAGATAACCCCACATACAACCCGAAGAAGACACGTTTCTACAACTTCGCCACAGGACTCAGCATCATGGAATTTTTTAAAGGGTAAGTACTTAGACACTAACATGAGCTCTTTGTGTAGTTTTCCCTACGTTTCGTTTTCCGTATATATATTGCAACCTAGTTCCCATCTAGGTTCTTGGACGTCCGGTTAGCTTGGTCTGAAGTTCAGGAAGACACTCCCACCTCCTAAAGTGTAAGTCTCCTAAGAAAGTAGTTCGAGGTAAGTCTCTGTGTTGGAACAAATCACAAATTTTAAGTAATTTGTATTTTTCCTAACATACTTACCGAGAACTACTTTCGGGTAATGGCCCTCCCTACCTTCCCCGAGTGCCTTACTGCCCTTGAAGACCTTTTGTACCATCCAGGAACTTACTGACGAGCGAGACCCAAGCTAACTCCGACCTAGCTCAGGACTACCCTCAGGGCACGTTCTCCTTACGCCTGAGTTAGTACCCAGAGAAAACGGAAGTAGGGTAGACTACACAAAAAACTGGTCGGTTGAGAGGAGATTCCAGGTATCTCCTAAGAAAGTAGTTCTCGGTAAGTATGTTAGGAAAAATACAAATTACTTAAAATTTGTGATACATGCTCTTAATGCTGCCCACTGCTGTTATTACTTTTGTCCTTTTAACTTTTTTGTACATCATCTCAACCACTGTATCCAGCTTCTCTGGGACTCAACCTCTTCCAACACCAAACATCATTTCTTAGTATTCTTTCATAAGCCTTCTCTAGGTCTACAAAAGCATAAAGAACTTCTGGTTTCCCTCTAGCCTCTTTTCCTGTAGCTGCCTTACTATAAAGATGGCATCCACAGTCCATACTGCCGTTTCCTAATCTCGCATCTAGTAGTCTCAAATTTTTAAACTTTTGTCTGTTAGTTTAATTCCTTAACATTACATTTCTGCTTAAATGTAGGCACCATAGGCTTTCCTTCCTCTTCCCATATTGCTCCTAATTAATGAAGCATCCATTCTTCCCCATCTGTAGCTGGTGTCTAGACCATTTCAATTTGAAATTCTGTTGGACGTAGTACTTTACCAATTCTTCATTTTTCTCGGTGCCCTCTTCACTTCTTTATTCCATGTCTCATCACTTGTTGTTTTTCTCTCATTTTCAGTATTCAATAGTTCAGAATATTCTCTCCATCTCTTAATGTCTTCATCCTTATAAAATATATTTCCATCTCTATCCTTGATGACTCCTAGTTGCCCCAAAATCTGTCTTTGCCTTTTCCTCAAGTTTAAAATCTTAGTTGTTCCAACACAGAGTACTTACCTCGAACTACTTTCTTAGGAGTATCTGGGATCTCCTCCCAAAACCGACCAGAATTTTGTGTAGTTTACCCTACTCCCGTTTTCTATGCGGGGTAACCTCTGGCGGAGTGATACGAGCCATGAGGCGACCCGGGGTCAGAGAGCATGCTTGCTCAGGTCTCGATCTCCAGTAAATTTTCTGGTCGCATCGCGTTAACACCTCGACTCGCTCTCCTAATCCAGTGCGACCCTTTGTGTCTCACGCGGTCCCCACGTGGTCCCATTGTGCTCTTTCCTACCCTTTCCCTCTGTGTTCCTGTGTCTCGCGGTGCCTTACTAGTGCGTGATGGAGCATCCTCGTCGTTGTCCCGGGCCTATGGCCGGAAAATTGTGTGGCGCTTTTCTGTCAAAGCCTGAAGTCGACCCGCACTCCTTGTGTTCGTCGTGTAGGGGCAGCGTGTGTTCCCCTACAGCCACGTGTCTGGAGTGCGAGTCCTGGAACGAGGTGCAGTGGGTGCGATATGGCACCAAGAAGAAGAAGGCGTCCAAGAGGTCGCTTAGGAAGCCGAGCGCCTCCTCTCCACTTACTCCCCCCCCGTTGCTTCGTCGGATAGGGCTTCTCAGCCACCTTCCCCTACCTAGAGTAGGGGGCGAGGTAAGTCAGTTGCGGGGAAGAGGCCTATTGCTCTTCCTCAGGAGTCTGAGATACCTAAAAGTGGGGATGTTTTGTCGGTCCAGGGAAGTGGGGAGCCTGAGGGAGGGACGGGAGTGTGTTCGGAGGACGGAGTCCTGGTGCCAGCAGGGCCCGTCTCTTCCGACGATCCTATGTGGGGGAAGGCTGCTGCAGCCTCTTCCCCTGCTTCATGGGCCTGTATTTCAGGTATGTCTACAGCCCGGGGGAGATGCCGAGAAAGAGGACTCGCCGCCGTCGGATCCCCTCACGTGGGCGCCGCCAAGGACGCCCTTTAGATCGCCCATGTGGCTGGAGGAAGAGTTCGAGGTCTGGTTCCCCAGCAAAAAGTTGCCTCGCTCTCCCCCAGCGCCTTCAGCAATGCTCCCGCCCATCTTCATGGAGCCCTCGTCGCCTACGGATCGTCACGTGGAACCACCAGCGACGCGGGTGCCTTCGGTGCGGTCCTACAGGTCGTCGGGCTCCTCGTTCGAGGCTTACTCTTACTCCTCGGAGGAAGGAGCCCCGAGGGAGAAGACGAGACAGGTCCCGCAGGAGGCAGTCCCGTTCCCGCTCAAGATCTCGACACGCTAGATCCCCCAGGAGGAAGTACAGAAGAAGTCGCTCACCTAGAGAAGAATGGGTGCGTGTCGCCATTCCGTGCATCCAACTCTTGGGATCTTCAGCAGTTCCGGGTACCTCTGGCTGGCTCCCAAGGGCTCATCCTCCCACAATGAAGTACGTTCCCTGCAGTAGGCCTGAGCGTCGAAGAGTCCCCACTTCAGGCCCCAGGAGACAGGCATAAGTCCGCGAAGGTTCCGGCTCCATCCGCCCAGCGGAGAGAGTCGCCACTTCGGACTGGCAGCCGTGTCCCAGCCTCCAAGTCTTCGACAAGCCGGCAGGAACGCGAGAGACATTCAGCAGACGTGAGGAAGCCCGTAGTAGCCTGGTCCTCTGTGGGGAGAGACAAGCCCAGGACGGAGGGCTTTGTCCCAGCGGCGATGCCCGTCCTCCATCCAGAGCCGCCGAGGGTATGCCGCGACAAGAAGATGCCTCCTCCTCAAGCGGCACCCTCCGTTGGGGGTGCCCCTTTTCAGGCAGAGGAACCTTCGACGGAGGTCCTAGGAGATGGCGCGGAGGGATCGGCGGCCAAGGTCTCTGCATACAGGAAGGTGATAGCTCTCATTAGACGGCACCACAGACTGGACGAGCCGAAGCCCGCCACAGACGAAGACTGGCTCTTGGGCCTCAGCAGGTTGGTTGATACCCCCTTACAGCAGAGGCCCTCACTGGGGCTTCCCCTGGCGAGAGACGTTAGACTTGGTATGGTTCATATTGACAGGATAGTGGCCAGCCATGCGGACACCCCAAAGAGTCGGAGCGCCTCTAAGCTCCTCCAGGGCCTCAAGACCCAGAAGAGGTTCTACCTCCCTGAAGGGCGCCGTGCCGGTCCCTGTACTGTAGAACCTGCAGTCGCCATCCTAGGTCAGGGGGCCGCAGAAGAGAGAGCTACCGCCGCCGGAGACCTTCATGATGGAGGATTTGGCCATGGATCTGGTCTACGTCTCGTCGTGGCTAGATTGGTGGGCCTGCACCCTGGTGGGTTTTCAGGCCTCACACGACCTCTCGGTTCTGGAGAACCAAACATTACTGAAGGAGCTGATTAGCTCAGGAGGTAAGGCCCTAAAATTCCTGTCCTACCAGTCCCTCTCATAGGCGGCCAATTGGGTCCTTCGCAAATTGGTCAGGAGGCTTCCGGACAGGGAAGCGAGGGCTCTTAGGAACTTACCCCTGTGGGGTGAGTCAGTGTTCCCTCTGCAGGCGGTGGAGGAGACGGTAGAGAGGGTCAGGAAGCTCAAGGATGCGTGAGAACCCAGACCCCCTCCAACAAGAAGACCTCCCCATAGAAGACCATCCTCCGACGTCTCTCCCCCTCCCCGCGTTTCACCTAGCCATCCCAGAAGGAACCCCTCGACTACGGCCTGGCCCCAACCTTCGCAGCCCACCTGTCGAGGAGCTCCGACTTCGCAGTCAGCCTTCAGGCCTTCCTATTCGGGCTCCAGGATAGGGCACTCAAGCCGCGCCTCTCGAAGGAGGTAGAAAGAGAGGCCCCATACTCCTGCCGACGCCTCAGGTGGGGGGATGCCTCAAACGATCTTGGCAAGCATGGCGGGACCACGGAACGGATCCGTGGACCGTAGCTGTACTAAAGGGGAGGGGGGTACAGGCTGCCCTTCCTAGCGGAAACCCCACCTCTGATCCCAGATCAACAGGTGGAGTGGTTGGCACCCAAGGACCCCTTGAGAGTAGCAGCGTTGTAGGAAGAAGTCTCGGCAATGCTGGCGAAGGGTGCAGTGGAACCAGTCAAGAACCCAGGTCTGGGGTTCTACAGCAGACTCTTCCTGGTGGAGAAAGCGACAGGGGGCTGGAGACCGGTCATAGACCTCTCAGCCCTCAACAAGTTTGTGTGCAAGACCGACTTCAAAATGGACACCCCGAAGTCGGTCCTAGCGGCCTTGAGGGAGAAGGACTTCATGATGTCCATAGACCTCAAGGACGCCTACTTCCAGGTTCCTGTCCATTCCACTAGCAGGAAATTCCTAAGAGTAAAATGTGGTACTCAAATGTTGCAGTTCAAGACCCTCTGCTTGGGACTGTCGACAGCTCCTCAGGTCTTCACGAGGATCTTCGCAACAGTTTCAGCCTGGGCACACGAACAGGGCATCCGCCTGATTCGGTACCTAGACGACTGGTTGTTGCTTTCAGCCTCAGAGGAAGTACTGAGGGAGCAAGGCACGAAGCTTCTGCAGTTTTGCAACGTCTTGGGTATCATCATCAACCTGCAAAAGTCCCAGCTGATACCCTCCACCAGGATGACCTACCTCGGAGTGGTCCTAGACTCCCGGTTGGCGAGAGCCTTCCCTTCCGCGGAGAGAATGGACAACCTGCAACAGATCCTCCGGCCCTTCCTGTCGGGCCAGCCCAGGAGAGCCAAGGACTGGCAGAGACTGATAGGCCACCTCATGTCATTGGAGAAGTTAGTCCCCCAGGGGAGGCTCAAACTCAGGGAAGTGCAGTGGAACCTGAAGGAGCTCTGGAGCCAGGGGGACTCGCCGCACAAGATAGTCCCTGTGTCCCCGGAGACGAAGGAAGTCCTGGAGTGGTGGTACGTCAGATCGAACACCCTCAAAGGAATGCCCTTCCAAGCCCACCCTCCGGAGATGCTTCTGTTCACGGACGCATCCAAGGAGGGTTAGGGTGCCCATCTCACCACAAGACAGCAAAAGGAAAATGGGAAGGCAAGGAGATGAGACTGCACATAAACGTGCTAGAGATGATGGCAGTACGAAGGGCGTGCCTAGAGTTCGTCTAACTGCTCCGGGGAAACACCGTGGCGCTGATGTGCGACAACGCCACGGTGGTGGCCTACGTGAAAAAGCAAGGAGGACTAAAGTCGAAGGAACTGTGCAGTTTCACGATGGAGTTCCTAGAATGGGCTGAAGTAGAGCAAATCAAAATCTCAGCCAGGTTCATTCCGGGGAAGAGAAACGTCCTGGCCGACGGCCTCAGCAGGATGGGTCAAGTGGTAGGGTCCGAGTGGTCCCTGCACCCAGAAGTGGCCAAGTCCCTCATTCTGAAGTGGGGCTCGCCGGTGATAGACCTCTTCGCCACGAGACTGAACGCACAGCTCCCCGTGTTTTGTTCTCCTGTGCCAGATCCAGCAGCAGCCTTCGAGAACGCCTTCCAGCACCCTTGGGACAACCTCGACGTTTACGCCTTCCCTCCCTTCGGGATGCTTAGACAGGTCCTCAATAGAGTAAGACGGGCGGACAACCTGTGGATGACTTTGGTAGCGCCCTGGTGGCCGGAGAAAGAGTGGTTCGCGGATCTAAAGGAACTGGCTCGCCTTCCACCTTGGCCTCTTCCGACAGACCAGACCTTCTCCAGCAGCCTCACTTCCAAAGGTTCCACGAAAACCCTCGGTCCCTCCGCCTTCACGCGTGGAGGTTATCGAGCGTCTCCTGAGGAAGGAAGGGTATTCATCAAGGACGGCGTCGAGGATGTCAGGGTACCCGAGACGTTCGTCAGTTGCGGTATATCAGGCGAAGTGGGCTACCTTCACTAAGTGGTGCTCCTCGAAGAACATCAGACCGTTAGGGGCCTCCAATCCCGAGGTAGCAGACTTCCTGATCTACCTTAGGGACGAAGTGGGTACTTCCATCCCAGCCATCAAAGGAGTCCGGGCAGCCCTGGGGCAGTCTTCCTCCTGAAGGGCATCGACTTAGGAGCCTCCAGACATATCTCAATGCTCATCAAGAGCTTCGAGCAGTCGTGCCCCCCCAGGCCGTCAAAATGCCCCAGTGGGATGTGGCTAGGGTACTGAAGATGCTTTCGGAACCTCCCTTCGAGCCCCTCAAGGACATCTTAGATAAGGAGCTCACCCTCAAGACGGTCTTTCTGTTAGCTCTGGCATCAGCAAAACGAGTAGGTGAGATTCATGGGCTGTCTTACTAAGTCTCACACTCGAAGGGATGGCGAGAAGCTACCTTCAGATTCTTACCCTCCTTCGTGGCCAAGACTCAGAATCCAGCGGTTTGGGACCCCAGGTTTGAAGGATTCTCGGTGCCAGCTATCCCTCGTTCGGACAACCCAAGGGACTTGCTTCCGTGTCCAGTCAGGGCGGTACGTACGTACCTCGAGAGGACGGCCAAACTTCGCCCCCAAACCAAGAGTCTGTTCCTTTTCTTGGGGCTGGTAAAGAAACCAGTCTCCAAAAATACGATCTCCTCCTGGCTGCGGCAGGTGATCATGAGAGCCTACAGTAGTGCAGGGGTTCCTCTTCCGGGGAAGCCTAGACCCCACGACAGTAGAGGGCTAAGTACTTCGTTGGCCATTGAGAAGAACATGGCAGTGGGCCAAATCCTGAGGGCAGGTACATGGTCTAGTCAGTCAACCTTCACAGCTCACTACTTAAAGGATTGTTCGAGGAGGTCCCTGGACGGATTCTCTCTTGGTCCCGTCATTTCCGCGCTCCAAAAGATTTAAAGGTGTAGCCCCGGGAAAACCACGGGCAGTAAGTCCAAGAGACACAGGTTCCTTCCTTACCCCCCTTTTTCCCCTATTACCTTCCCTGAAATGACCCTAAAATCATTTAACTGCCATGGGATACACCGTCAGCGAAAGAATACGTCTCCAAGGATTTTTACAGAGGCGAGTTACTTAGACACTAAGATAGTTTTTTGGGTAGTTTTCCCTATTTCTCGTGTTTTGCTTTGGGGGTCAGCAGAACCTAGCCTCCTATCTAGGTTCCTTTTTCTCTCCCATCATGGTCTCTGGGTCCTGAGGGACACTCCCACCTCCTAAGGTATAAGTCTCCTAAGAAAGTAGTTAGAGGTAAGTACTCCGTGTTGGAACAAATCACAAATTTTAAGTAATTTGTTTTTTTCCTAACAGTACTTACCTCGAATTACTTTCGGGTTATGGCCCGCCCATCCTACCCCGAGTGCCTTACAGGACTTAGTAGAAACCTATCTGTCAAAACTTACTGGACTTCGAGACTTGAGCAAGCATGCTCTCTGACCCTGGGTCGCCTCATGGCTCGTATCACTCCGCCAGAGGTTACCCCGCATAGAAAACGGGAGTAGGGTAAACTACACAAAATTCTGGTCGGTTGGGAGGAGATCCAGATACTCCTAAGAAAGTAGTTCGAGGTAAGTACTGTTAGGAAAAATACAAATTACTTAAAATTTGTGATATATCCTTTTCTCCTTCCCTTGTTACTAACCTTTATTCAATTGCTCTTCCAACAGCTATAATTGCTTTCTTACTTGAATTTTTGTCCACATCTCTTATACCATTTCTCTGCATCCCTTGATTTCCAGTCCTTAAATGCTTCTGACTTTCTATCAACTGACCATTGAACCTCTCCACATACAGGATGGTGCTAATTCTCACTACCCTATGTAATGCATTATCGTTTGTTCTTGAACAAATACAAAAGCCCATCCTTTAATAAGAATATGAAGCTGGAACTCGTACTGTTAAGAAATTATAACATGGTGTCTGTAGTTTTTAGTGGGTCTTACACTGGTAAAACACTTTTAACTTCAGCTGCCGAGCATTAAGGACATACTTTGTCTCCCTAGTTCAGCTCCTTCAATCTTTTCTCTATAGTGTGTGTTTGCAGAATGGAGAAAAAACATGCGAGCATGAGCTACCGTCCTGAAGATGCTGGGAAAAAGTGTTGCCTCCATGAATAGGATTACTGTACAAGACCCTTTCCTTGAAAGGGGCTTAGGTTGGCTGCTTGCAGTAACAACACCCCCCCCCCAGTAATGTATGGTTGTTGCCTTCTATGTCTCACCCCCACCCCCTCTTTCAGGAGGTTGACGAAGAAGCAGAATGATCAAGATCTTACCGTATTTGCTAGTGGACTGTGAGGTGGTGGTATTCCATTCCCCCAGTGGAGCAGGACAACCATGCTCTTCATTCTGAAGTGAGTCTGACGTTTACGACGCCAAGTTCTTTGCTCTGAAGACACTGTGCCTTCTCTAGGCTTTGAGGGTATTCTGTCCTTGGAAAAGCTGCTACTAGTCCTTACTATAGGATGACCCAGTCTCCTCTTGCTGCCACTTGTGCTATGGCAGAATCAGTGCATGACAGCCTACTCCAGACTATTGTAGATGCAGTTGATGACAAATCATACCCTAAAGTAGTTCTGTCACCCTCATATAACAACGACTGGGAAAGGAAAGAAGGCGTTGCATTCCCCTTCCCCTCTAAAGGCCATTTTGACCTCTCCTTCAAAAGTAGTCACAGGTTGGTTGCTACCCACTTCTTGAAGGTGATGAGGGAGTGCTGCTCTTGGGCCTAACCAGTGGCCTCCGATTCACACAAGCATGAAAAGAATACCACCAATTAATTCCCAATTGGAACAGTCACTATTTGACAGCAAAAAATGCGCTCGCATTCTTTTCAAGGCTGGATTGCACAGAGTAGTTCCAAGGTAGAGATAAACTTTGAGAAAATAGATACTATATGTATGCTAAACCATACAAGTGCACTCATTATTATTATTATTATTTACTAAGCTACAACCCTAAATGGAAAAGCAGGATGCTATAAGCCCAAGGGCTCCAACAGGGAAAATATCTCATGGAGGAAAGGAAACAAGGAAAAATAGAAAATTTTAAGAATAACAGTAAAATAAATATTTCCTAGATATACTATGAAAACTTTTAACAAAACAGGAAGGGAAATTAGATAGAATAGTGTGCACGAGTGTACCCTCAAGCAAGAGAACTCTAACCCAAGACGGTGGAAGGCCATGGTACAAAGGCCATAGCACTACACAAGACTAGAGAACAATGGTTTGATTTTGGATTGTCCTTCTCCTAGAAGAGCTGCATACCATAGCTAAAGAGTCTCTCCTACCCTTATCAAGAGGAATGTGGCCACTGAACAATTACAATGCAGTAGTTAACCCATTGAGAGAAGAATTGTTTGGTAATCTCAGTGTTGTCAGGTGTATGAGGACAGAGGAGAATATGTAAAGAATAGGCCCGACTATTCTGTGTATGTGTAGGCAAAGGGAAAGTGAACCGTAACCAGAGAGAAGAGACCAAGGGGCCAGTCAAAGACCCCATAACACTAGCAGTAGTATCTCATTTCAGTAGAAGAGTTCTCCAATGAGACTGACCCCCCCCTCGTCGAGTGCGTGTTAAGAGCAGACGAAGAATTTTCACAAATGAATTGTGATGGCAATTATGCAATTATGCCTCTGATGTAGAAGCAGATCTTGATGTGGATCGTCACCCAGGGTGTACTTTACAAATCTAAAGAAAAATTAGCTCCAGTGGATCTTCACTTGCAAGAAAGTGCTATGGTGCACTTACCCCAGAGAGTAATTACTCCCGAAGTTAATCCTCAACCTTGCACACACACAGCCCCAGAATGAGATGTAGAGCATGTTTGCTGCTTGAAAGATCAGCCCTACTATGAGGTTTATATTAATTCTGGTGCGCGCACTAAGGCAAGCCTTCAAATTGTGGAGCACTCGCACCCTTCCGATGACAAACTTCCCTGATAAATTGGTTTCTCAGTGTCTGACACAGAGCCTTCGAAAAGATGTTTCTTGAATGAGGTGATCCATTAATCTTGAAGCTCACACATGCTTCAATTCTTCAGAAAAAAAACTGACTTCCAGGTTGGGGACTCCTATAAGTGCACATCCCTCGGCACCAACATACTTGCATGATCGTAAATATCCCACAAAGAGACAAAGCCCCTCAATAAAAGCTCTAGAGTACACTTGCTGACTCACAGCACTTATGGACAAGCCTCCCCATCTGGGCTGCAATGGCAAACTTTAGAGAACTCTTGCTCAAAGATACACTCGGCCACACTACTTTATCTCATTTCTCTTCCTTTTGTTATTTTCAAATTGATAACTGTCACGCGAGTTAAAATATTTATGATGAAGATAAGCAGTAACAACTGATATTACAGTAATACCTTAGTTTACAAGTAACTCAGAATACGAGCAAAAATCTCCCTCTGTATTCACATTTTTGTGGAATAGTACTAAAGAGACTAGCACTCGACGAGCAGAGAAGTCACATAGTGTCCGTATGCCACCCATGCTGTGATCACTTGATTTTTACACCATTTTGTTTCATCCTACCTCACAACCCCCCTACCCTGCTCAGAACTTGAACTCTTTCACTCGGCAAATATTTCTACCAGCATCACACTGCATTATCTTGCAAGTGTTTAGGCCAAATTCTTTTGTAATGGTGTGACTGCATGTTCTTTATAGAATTGGGATTGATATTGCTCAAGTCAAGGTAACTATAAAAAGTATACAGTATGCCTCAAGAATGGTCTTTAAAATTGTCAGAAAGGTAACCCTAGAGCTGCAATAAGAAATTTAACGAGAAATACACTCAGGTACACGTGTGGCAGCCCTTGAAAAAAAATGCACAATCGCACAAAGTCAATAATTTGTACAGTTCTCAAGAAAAATAAATTAAAGCAATTTATGCAGTGAAGGAGGTGCTTCCTTTGACAAAACAATGGCCACATGTTCTACATAATATTGAACTTGCTTCTCATATGTATTAATGAGAAGCAGTTAGCAGGAAACACAATAACTGAGAACATCATTTGTGAAAATGCAAAGGTTTTGTATAATGACATTATGAAAAATGAGCCTGGTAGATCAACATACCAGTAAAAGGAATATGGTATTCAAAAAGTCGTGGCTGCTTTGAAAGCTTCAAGGCAACCAACGCTAAGAGACTGCAAGTTCTGTTATCAAGGCGGCAGAGGCATTCATGTGCGAATTTAAGACTCGTGGATTCAGTCTTGCATGCCGTAACAAGTGTTCAACTGCAACGAGATCGAACTGTTCTGGAAGATACCCAGGAGGACATTTCAATACTGCAGAAGAGAAGGCAATTTCCAGTCACTAGCCCAGGAAAAAGAATAACCATGTTGTTCTGTGCTAGTGCCAGAGAGGGGATTGAAAATCAAACCTCTCCTGGTGTACTGCTCAGAGAATCTATAAGCCTTTAAAAATTACAAGGTGCAGAATGTCATGTGGAGATTAAACAACAAGGCTTTGTTGTTCTGCATTTTATTTGTGGAAATGGGGTAGTGAGGTTTTGGTCCTGAGGTATGGCATGGACAAGAATCCTTGAGCTTAAAGCCTTGTTGCTTATTGAATAGGCTATTGCTCATCCTCCAGCCATAAAGAAGATATAATGGACAAGTGATAACTTTTCAAGGTCAAGTTCCTGACCCTCAACACCAGCCGTTGAAGACAATCTAATGTATGACACAACTTTTTTTCAGTCTAGTTCCTGCTGCCCAACACAACAATTCTCCAACCCATGGATCAGTAGGTGATCTCTTACTTAAAAAAAACTACATGAAGGCAATTTCCAGTAATGTTTTGAGGTCACCAAAGGGACCAAGAGTTTTGGAAAGAATATTTTCACACCCCTTCAGGTGCCTCAAAATGATTGACAAAGCTGGAGAACAAGTTACTTAGAGAGGCCAGAGCCTTCAATTCTGTATGGAGGAAACCATGGCCTGAATGCACTTTGCAGAACATAATTTTGAGGGATTCAAACCCTTGCAGGAATCGGTTTAACAATGAAATTGTATCCTTGGGCAAGACAATGTGGTTGGAGTTTGACAGGGTCATCAGCAATTTGCTTGAGGAACAGAGAGAGAGAGAGAGGAGCTGCTGTTGTAGTTGCATAAGGAGCAGTAACAAGAGGAAGTGGAGGAGATTTCACCTGAGAAGGAGAGACAATGTCAAACATCTCGCTTTGAGTGAAACAAGGGAAATGTTAAAAGTGTGAGAACCCCACACAATATTTTGGAAACTTACAGATAAGGCTTTGGCAGAGCAAGTAGCTAATTTATTTATGGACAATTGAATGTCCTATTTCCATACTACTATAAGATAAGACAAAAACAGTCTTCTCAAGATAGGTTCCTTGCAAAGATTTGAACGGGTGTTAAAAGAAAAAAGAAAAACGCCACGTTACCAAAAAGTAAATAGAGTGATTATGTTAGCCACTGCTGTTCAAAAGAGGATTCCCAATTCTGGATATTTCACAAGTTCTCATGGAAGGAGATTCTCCAAGCAGTGATAACCTCCCCATATCCTCAACCTTTCCTGCTCGCCAGCTACAAATTAAACATGACAAATTCGGAGATATTTTGTATTTTTCCTAACCATACAAACCTTAGCTATTTACATTGGGTTTACTTTTGGCGTAGCTGAAATTGACGAGCCAATAGAATTTTAACGAGGGTTAACTACCCCCGCGCTAGTTAGCAAGGGGGTAGGGGAAGGGGTAGCTTGCTACCCCTCCCCCCACACACCGGTGAGTTGTCTCACTTCACTTAGAGGTAAGACTTGTCTTGGGGGACAGGGCTGGCGGGCAAATATGTGTAAATAGCTAAGGTTTGTATGGTTAGGAAAAATACAAATTATCTCCGAATTTGTCATTTGTTCCGTAACCGAAATACAAACCACGCTATTTACATTGGGTGACTTACCCCTTAGGAAGGGTGGAAAGTCCCCAGCCTTACTGGCTTTGGCTTTACCCGGGGACTCAAGACTCCGAGTGAGTAGCACTCGAGAAAAGGAGTCCCTGCGCCTCACAAGTTCCTTGCTCCGCAAGGAACGTGTGACCTACATAAGTTGTGTGTGGAGGAATAGAGAGTGACTCGTCTTAGGAAGTTGACCTGGAGTCCTTTAGATAGGAATCTAGGCTAGGACGTTCCCAATACCACCTTGTCAGGATATGGGGGACGCGACAGTATTAATTTAATACTAGGAACACAAGGGAGCATGGTTTACCTGCAGAGGTTGAGGTCAGCTATGAGGAGACCAGGATGCTGCTTTCCCCAAGAGAGGGGAGGATGAAGAAAGAAGTAAGGGCCAGACATACTCTTTCATTCACACAGACTAAAACTGGGTAACAACGCCCTCAACCTTCTGCTACTTGTCCATTAAGAGCCTGAGGTTACACCAGCTGTTGTGCAGCCACCACAGGGCCGATAGAAAAGGTATCGAGGCTCCTGTGGGTCACGTCCTGCAGGTAGTGGGCTGTGAAGGTCGTTTGAAGCTTCCAGACCCCAGCTTGTAGCACCTGCGTCACAGAGAAGTTTCTCTTGAAGGCCAGGGACGTAGCGATGCCCCTGACGTCATGTGCCCTAGGGCGACGTGACGGAGGAGGGTCAGGATTCAAGGCGTGGTGGATGACCCTTCGAATCCAAGCCGAGATGGTGTTCTTGGTGACCCTCCTCTTCGTCCTGCCTGTGCTAACAAACAACGCTTGGACGCGGGGACGAACTGCAGCTGTCCTCTTGAAGTAACGCCTCAGACTCCTCACTGGGCATAATAGCTGATGGTCTGGGTCACTTGTTACAGAACGAAGACTCGTGACCCTGAAGGAGTCACACCGTGGGTCCGGCACTCCAGGGTTCTGAGTCTTGGCAAAAAACTCAGGGACGAACCTGAACGTTACCTCCACCCATCCCCTTGAATGGGCGATGTCGTACGAGAGACCATGAAGTTCACTAACTCGTTTGGCAGAGGCCAACGCGAGTAGGAAAGCCGTCTTCCAAGTCAGGTGGCGATCAGAGGCCTGGCGTAATGGTTCGAAGGGAGGTCTCTTAAGAGTCCTGAGAACCCGAACCACATTCCATAGAGGAGGTCTCACTTCCGACTGAGGGCAGGTAAGCTCATAGCTACGTATGAGTAGAGTGAGTTCTAGCGAGGAAGAAATGTCCACTCCTTTCAGCCTAAAAGCCAGGCTTAAGGCTGAGCGATAGCCTTTCACCGGCGAGACCGAAAGCCGCATTTCCTCCCGCAAATAAACGAGAAACTCCGCTATTGCTGGAATAGTGGCATTGAGGGGAGAGATACCCCTCCCACGACACCAACCACAGAAGACTCTCCACTTCGCCTGGTAGACTCCTGCAGAGGACTTTCGCAGGTGACGAGACATTCTCTCCGCAACTTGTTGCGAAAAGCCTCTCTCCGTGAGGAGACGCTGGATAGTCTCCAGGCGTGAAGCCGAAGCGAGGCTACAGCTTTGTGGAAGATGTTGCAATGTGGTTATCTGAGTAGCTCGTGTCGTGGGGGAAGCTCTCTCGGAAGCTCCATCAGGAGCTGCAGAAGGTCCGGAAACCATTTCGCGTGATGCCATAGTGGAGCTATCAGGGTCATAGACAAGTTGACCGATAGTCTGGTCCTGTTGAGCACCCTTCTCATCAGACCAAACGGTGGGAAGGCGTACACGTCGATGTTGTCCCACCGTTGTTGGAAAGCATCTTGCCAGAGAGCCTTGGGGTCCGGGACTGGGGAGCAGTACAGGGGTAGCTTGAAATTCAAGGCTGTCGCGAACAGATCCACTGTCGGGGAACCCCACAAAGTCAGGACTTTGTTGGCTATCTGAGGATCCAAAGACCACTCGTTACTCACTATCTGCGAAACCCTGCTCAGACTGTCGGCGAGCACATTCCTCTTGCCAGGAATGAAGCGAGCTGATAGTGTTATCGAGTGAACTTCGGTCCACCTCGGAATCTCTACTGCAAGATGGGATAGCTGTTGTGAAAAAGTAACTCCCTGCTTGTTGATATAAGCCACTACCGTGGTGTTGTCGCTCATCACCACCACGGAGTTGCCCGCCAGGGTCCGTTGGAAATGCTGAAGAGCCAGGAATACGGCCTTCATCTCTAGCAGGTTGACGTGCAGGTACTTTTCTAATTCTGACCAAAGGCCTGAGGTCTTCTGGTTCAGAATGTGGGCCCCCCCCTTCTTTTGACGCGTCCGAGAACAGCGTCAATTCCGGGGAAAGGACGAGAAGATCCACTCCCTTTCGCAGGTTCTCGTCGATCAGCCACCACCGCAGGTCCGCCTGTTCCGAGGGTCCTATTGGGACCAGAAAGTCCGGGGAATCGGATCCTTGACTACACCGGGACTTGAGCCGCCATTGCAGGGATCTCATCCTGAGATGGCCGTTCAGAACCAGACGGGCAAGGGAGGCTAGGTGACCTAAAAGACGCAACCACGATTGGGCTGGAAGCTCTTCCCGCCTGAGGAAGGGTTCTGCCACCCTCCTCAGCCTTGCTATCCTGTCGTCTGATGGAAAGGCTTTGTGGAGATTGGTGTCTAATAACATGCCTAGATGAACCAGTCGCTGGGACGGCTGCAGAGAGGACTTCTCGAGATTTACCATGATCCCCAGATCTTGGCAAAGTCCCAGAAGCCTGTCTCGGTGCCGAAGAAGGGTCGACTCCGAGTCTGCCAGGATCAGCCAGTCGTCCAGATATCGAAGGAGACGGATGCCGTTCCTGTGCGCCCATGACGAAATCAGGGTAAAAACACTGGTGAACACCTAAGGTGCTGTGGAGAGACTGAAGCACAGCACCTTGAACTGGTAGGTCTTGCTGTCTAGGCTGAATCTCAAGTACTTCCTGGAAGACGGATGGATTGGGATCTGGAAGTACGCGTCCTTCAGATCCAGTGTACACATGAAGTCTTGTGGTCTCACTGCAAGTCTGACCGTGTCCGGTGTCTCCATGCTGAACGGAGTTTGCTTGACAAACTTGTTTAAAGCCGAGAGGTCGATGACGGGTCTCCAGCCTCCAGACGCCTTCTTTACAAGAAAGAGTAGACTGAAGAAGCCTGGGGAGCCGTCGACGACCTCCTGGAGAGCATACTTCTTGAGCATGGTCTCGACTTCTGCCCGAAGGGCTAGCCCCTTTGCTGATCCCATGGCATAGGAGCTCAACGACACCGGATTCGCTGTCAGGGGAGGTTGAGATGTCGTGAATGGGACGCGATAACCTTGGCCGATCACGGAGACCGTCCAAGAATCGGCCCCATGTTGCTGCCACCTGTGCTCGCAACTTTGTAGGCATCCCCCCCACAGGTGGACACGCGGGGGGACTGCCACTCCTAGCGTTTACGGCCACGGCCGCTCCCTCTAGGAGTTTTGCCTCCCCTGGAGGACTTACCGCCCCTCTTGTCCTAGACAGGAAAGGGCTGGGGCTTAGACACCATTTTCTTAGCTGCTGGCGCCTGCTTCGGTGTCCTGCGAGGCTGCTGCTGATGTTGCTGCGGAGCTGGAGGCTTGTAGGGCTGAGATGCGAGGGCCCTTTGGAAGAGAGAGTCTTGGCTAGACTTCCTCCACCTCTCAGCTGTGCGTTCCATGTCCTTGGGCTCAAACAAACTTCCCCCAAGGATGGAGGAGTGTCTGAGCCTGCAGACATCCATGGCGGGGAACTTCAGGTGGATCTTCTCGGTCACCGCATCACGACGCTTCAAGACCGAGTTGACCCACAGGTTGGTAACCTGGTGGGCCAAAAACTCGATGGAGCGAGTGCCCGAGAGGAGGAAGGTCTCCAGGGCCTTCCTATTGCTCTCCTTAGACAAATCCTCAGAGCGCAATAGGATGCCCAGAGAACCCAGCCAGACATCCAGCCACGAAGTGGCCTGCATGGCGCACTTCGCGACCTTCTACTGGCTCAGGATCTCTGACGCCGAGAATGTCAACTGCTGGGCGGAGAGCTTCTCAAGCGGAACTCCCCTAGTAAGCTCTTCCACCGAATGGTGGAGGGGAAGAGCAAGGCTGGATTCCCCTATGATCTCAAAGTACCTCCTCTGCTGTAAACGAGGAGGTGGGAGGAGTTTGTTCCTGGCAGAGGAACGACTGGAGGAGGTGAGGTCTGAGAGCTGAGCGTCGACCCTGTCTCTGGCACTCTTCACCCCCTGGGACCAGGGCAGAGCCGCGCTGGCCTTTCGGGGCTTCTGAGTTCCATAGACCTGGTCCAGGACCGTGTCCTTGCCTTCGCGAGGGGCGATCTCCGTGTCCTTGAACCTGTTAAGCTGCCTCATTAGGCTCAAGACCTGCCAAAAGGCATGCTCAGACTCTTACTGCTCTCCTCCCTGCGGACCGGCAGCTAAGTCTCCTGTCCCCAGAGGCTCTTCCTGGGGAGACACATGGACGTTCTCCCGGGGTCTGGCTGGTTCCTGACGAATTCGCGAAGAAGACTTCGGAACTGTCTTGGAGTCCTTGGGTTCCCTCCTGGGCGGGATACAAGACTCCAGCAAAGAGATCTGGAAGGTGCCTTCCACGCGAGTCGGTTCTCCTCCACGAGGAGGGGACTCCCCCCTTGGTGCCGAGGGAGAGACCCCCGCCTCGCCGGACTCTCCTGAAGACGGAAAAGCCTCGTCTACAGAAGGAGAACACGACTGCGAAGGGGATGGAGCCTTCCTGAAGGACCTCTTAGGAACCAACTTCTCCCTGGGAGAAGTCACCACGAAGTCCACTCCTCTCTTTCTCTTCAGCGGGGGGAGTCTGTCCTTGGCTTGAGTCCGAGATCGGCGAGTGCTGACCTCATAACCTGCACTACCGCTCTCATCAAAGGACCAAACCAAGACTGACGAGATACGGACGCAGTGTCCGTAATTCCCGCTGGAGGGAAGGGGATCTCCTGACCTTTCGGAGTGGACGCAACTGGGCCTACCTGCAAAGAAGAAAGGGAAGAATGTTGCCTTGACCTCTCCGACGATTCTTCCTGGTCCTGAGAGAGAAACCTGCGCTTGCGCGGAGGCGATCCTGACTGCGATCTGGAAGCACGCGTACCTGCTGCCGCCACGAGCTGCGGAACCCGGCGAGAACGGGGGTCGCGCTGGGGCTCGCGCGGAGGAGGATCTAATGAATCGCGCGCGGGGGGCTGCTGGAGCGCGGGCGCGTAGTCGTGCGGAGATAAACGCTCACGAGAGCGATCGCGCGGAGATGAACGCACGCGGGCGAGCGGGCACGTTGGCGTGCTGGCGAGTGAACACGTTGGCGCGAGGGCGAGGGAACGTGCGGGCGCACAGGCGATATCTGTAACTCAGGAGAAAGGCAAGGCGCAGGAGATCGATGGTGTCCTGGAGATCTGTGGCGCGTGGGCGAGCGATAGCGCGTGGGCGAGCGATGGCGCGTTGGCGAGCGATGGCGCGTAGAACGCGCAGGCGAACGACCGCGTGTGGGCGAGATGGCCGTAGGAGACCTATGTCGATCAAGGTCCAGGTGGCGCTGACGCGTAGGAGAGCGCTTGCGCGCAGGCGAAAGATCGCGCGGGCGCTCAGGAGATCGCCGAAGCTCTGGAGAACGCTGACGCGCTGGAGATCGCTGACGCGCAGGAAATCGTTGGCGCGTAGGATGTCGACGCGTAGACTGCTGCGCAGGATCAGGAGGCGCGACGCGCAAAGGCGAATGCTCGCGAATGGGCTCAGGATGAGAAGGCGCGTGTGCGCGCCTCTAGAAGTGCGCGCAGGAGACTGTGCGCGCTGCTGTGCAGATGAAGGAGGACGAGCAGGAACGCATGGGCGAGGAGGAGTCAGGTCCTTGCCCACGTCCAGATCCGGAGATCTAAGGCGCGTGGGCGAGCGTTGGCGCGCAGGGCGTGTGGGCGAGCGTTGGTGCGTATCAGGAACAGGATGCGCAGGTGCGATCTTGTACGCTCAGGAGACCGCTGACGCGCTGGGCGCACAACAGGAACAGGAGGTCCTCGACTGTCGACAGGAGAGCGCTGGCGAGCAGAAGGGCGCTGACGATCAGGAGAGCGCTGGCGCACAGGAGAGCGCTGGCGAGCAGGAGCGCGCTGGCGAGGTGAGTCAGGAGACTGCAAAGCTGGAGAGCGCTTACGTGCTACTATGCGTGAACGCGCAGGAGGGCGCGCAAGGGAAGCCCCCCACACCGTGGGAGACATCCCTTTGCCCCGAAGGGACCGATGCCCGTCGGCTGACGAGGTCAGAAGCCTGCTGCACATCTGCGCCGGAGGTGGAAGGTCTGGTAGGCGTAGGAGATCGGAGGTCCAAGGACATGGCTGCTACAGTCTGCTCCCGACGAGGAGAATCCTCATCAGAGGACGGAGGCGGCGAAGACTCGAAGAGGCGCCTCTTGACTCCCTTATAGGGAGACGGGAGGCCCCTGCGACGAAGAGGACGACGAGCCATACGGCGAAGGCGGCCACGAGGGAGGTCATCAGGATCGTCGGTCCTCCTTAGAGGAGTCTCAGTCAGTGCGTTCCCCCGAGGGGGAGACGTACCTGCCGGAGAGACCGTGGGACCCACTTTCCCCTTCGAAGGATGTTCGGAAGGGGGAGGAGAGCCTTCAGCAACGTCCGCAACATCAGGAACAGCAGAGGTTTGACCAGACCCGTCGGAAGCCTCTGCCACCACAACATCGACAATAGACAGAGGGTCTACCTCTGCTATCACCGGCGACTGCTTGACAGCGGCCCCCAACTGGATAAGGTCAAACAGGGCTTCCTTGGAGGGCAAGCCCTTAAGCCCCAAGGAAGTCCAAAGCTGAAAGAGATCATCATTAGAGACAGAGTTATGGTCATCAACGTTAGAATCAAAATCCTCTCCCGGGGGAGGAAGGATTATGGGAGGTGACGCCCTCTCCCGCACCCCGAGATTGGGAAACAGAACAAGGGTCTACGCTACCACTTGGCGGCCGAGTGGGAGCTTCGGAGGAGGTTTGGGCGGCGGAAGAAGAGTCCCTGGAGCCTTCCTCCTTCAAGGCAACCCTTGAAGGAGAAAGGTCTCTCTTGGACTTCTTCTTACGCCGGCGGGCAAACCTCTCCCACTGGGAGGTAGACCACAACCTGCACTCACTGTACGTTACTTCCTTGTCACACCGTTGGCCTCGACACTGCGGGCAAAGGGTGTGGGGATCAGTTTCGACCGCCGACATGAAGGTACCGCAGGGGCGGCCGGCGAGTCCAGGGCACTTGCGCATGATGAAAATAAAAAGGGCGAGGCCAACTTCCAAGCACACAGCTGAGGAAAAGCAAAAGAAAAGATTAAGGCTGTCAATAGCGAGGACAATAGACAGACACGTCTGCACATCGTCCGAGCCAAAAATGAAGTGAGACAACTCACCGGTGTGTGGGGGGGGAGGGGTAGCAAGCTACCCCTTCTCCTACCCCCTTGTTAACTAGCGCAGGGGTAGTTAACCCTCGTTAAAATTCTATTAGCTCGTCAATTTCAGCTGAGCCGAAAGTAAACCCAATGTAAATAGCGTGGTTTGTATTTTGGTTACGGAACATAAATAATTTATTGTGAATTATTAATTTCTGATAGGGGTTGTAATTTGCTCTGAATAATACTACAAAGCTTTTAAAATTAGAGCATGTTTACTTATGGGGATATGAGGAAAGTATTGAGTAAACTCCCTTTATTTTTTATAGGAAAAATTGTTTTGGGGCCTGAATGGATTAAACTCGTAAACTGAGGTACCACTGTAATATGATATTTTAATTATAAAATAAATTTTTGAATATACTTACCCGGTGAATATATAATAGCTGCAACTCTGCGGCTCGACAGAAAACACACTAAAAAAACTCGCGAGCGATCGCTATGAAGGTTGCGGGTGTGCCCACCAGCGCCAACTGTCGGCCAGATACCACTCTTGTATGTAAACAAAACCTTCAATTCTTCTCGTCCCGCTGCGTCTCTATTGGGGAGGAAGGGAGGGTCATTTAATTTATATATTCACCGGGTAAGTATATTCAAAAATTTATTTTATAATTAAAATATCATTTTTAAATATTTAACTTAGCCGGTGAATATATAATAGCTGATTCACACCCAAGGAGGTGGTTAGAGACCAGAGTTAATTATGTTTACAGCGTATAAGCTAAGAGTTTTTTCATTTTGACAGTTATCAATATAACAAAACCAAAATATATAGGTACCTGGTAAGGAAGTTGACTTAGACGATTACTCTGCCTTTTAAGTCTGTCTTCCTCACGGAGCCCAGCGATCCTCTTAGGATGCTGAAAGACTCCCAGGAGCTGAAGTATCAAGGGTTGCAACCCATACAACAAGACCTCATCAAACCCCTAATCTGGGCGCTCTCAAGAAATGACTTTGACCACCCGCCAAATCAACCAGGATGCGAAAGGCTTCTTAGCCTTCCGAACAACCCATAAAACAATATTAAAAACATTTCAAGAGACAGATTAAAAGGATATTGGAATTAGGGAAGTGTAGTGGTAGAACCCTCACCCACTACTGAACTCGCTGCAACGAATGGACCCAGTGTGTAGCAGTCCTCGTAAAGAGTCTGGACATCTTTTAAGTAAAATGACGCGAACACTGACTTACTTATCCAAAAAGTCGCGTCCATAATACTTTGCAGAGATTTATTTTGCTTGAAGGCCACGGAGGTTGCTATATCTCTAACTTCGTGCGTCTTAACCTTAAGCAAACATCGGTCTTTCTCATTCAAGTGAGAATGAGCTTCTCGTATTAAAAAAAAATCTGATAAAATATGACAAAGCATTCTTTGACATAGGCAATGAAGGTTTCTTAACTGAGCACCATAATGCCTCAGATTTCCCTCGTAATGACTTAGTACGAGCTAAATCGAACTTAAGAGCTCTAACAGGACATAATACTCTTTCCAGTTCGTTGCCTACGATCTCTGATAAGCAAGGAATATCAAAAGATTTAGGCCAAGGACGAGAAGGCAGTTCATTTTTGGCCAGGAAACCAAGTTGAAGTGAACAAGTGGCTTTTTTCTGTAGAAAAGCCGATTTTCTTACTGAAGGCATGAAGTTCATTGACCCTTTTAGCCGAAGCCAAGCACACTAGGAAAAGTGTCTTGAGGGTGAGATCCTTCAGGGAGGCTGAATGTAATGGCTCAAACCTGTCTGACATGAGGAACCTTAGGACCACGTCTAAGTTCCATCCAGGAGTTGCCAAACGACGTTCCTTAGAGGTCTCGAAAGACTTAAGGAGATCTTGGAGATCTTTATTGTTGGAAAGATCTAAGCCTCTATGTCGAAAGACCGAAGCCAACATGCTCCTGTAGCCCTTAATCGTGGGAGCTGAAAGGGAGTGAACCTTTCTCAGATGTAAAAGAAAATCTGCGATTTGGGCTACAGAGGTACTGGACGAGGACACAGATGCCGACTTGCACCAGTCTTGAAAGACTTCCCACTTCGACTGGTATACTCTAATGGTAGAAGCTCTCCTAGCTCTTGTAATCGCACTGGCTGCCTCCTTCGAAAAGCCTCTAGCTCTTGAGAGTCTTTCGATAGTCTGAAGGAAGTCAGACGAAGAGCGGGGAGGCTTTGATGGACATTCTTTACGTGGGGCTGACGTAACAGATCTACCGTTAGAGGAAGACTTCTTGGAAAGTCTACCAGCCATTGAAGTACCTCGGTGCACCACTCTCTCGCGGGCCAGAGGGTAGCAACCAACGTCAACCTTGTCCCTTCGTGAGAGGCGAACTTCTGCAGTACCTTGTTGACTATCTTGAATGGTGGGAATGCATATAAGTCCAGAAAAGACCAATCCAGTAGAAACGCGTCTATGTAGATTGCTTCTGTATCTAGGACTGGAGAGCAATAGATTGGAAACCTTTTGGTCAAAGAGGAGGCAAAGAGGTCTATGGTGGGTTGATCCCAAGTAGCCCAAAGACTCTTGCCCACGTCATTGTGGAGGGTCCATTCCGTGGGGTATCACCTGACCCCTCCGACTGAGACAGTCTGCCAAGACGTTCAAGTCCCCCTGGATGAATCTCGTCAACAGGGAGATGCCTCGAATTCTTGACCATAAGAGAAGGTCCCTTGCGATCTCGAGCAGCGTGAAGGAGTGTGTGCCTCCTTGCTTGGAGATGTACGCCAAAGTTGTGGTGTTGTCTGAGTTGCCTCTACCACTAAGTTTCGAAGAAGCCTTCTAATATCATCAAGGCCAAGTGGACTGCTAATAGCTCCTTGCCGTTGATGTGCATGCTCTTCTGACTTGAGGTCCACAGACCCGAGCATTCCCGACCATCCAGGGTCGCACCCCAACCCAAATCCGACGCGTCTGAGGACAACACGTGGTTTGGGTTCTTGACTGCTAGGGATAGTCCCTCTCTCAGACTGATATTGCTGTCCCACCATTTCAGGCATGCCTTTACTGGTTCGGAGACTGGGAATGATACCGTCTCTAATGTCTTGTCCTAGTTCCAGTGAAAGGCTAGATGGAACCGGAGAGGCAGAAGGTGTAGTCTCCCTAGTGAGACAAACTGCTCCAGGGATGAGAGAGTCCCTACGAGACTGTTCCAACTCCTGACTGAATAAACGTTTCGTTTCAGCATTAGTTGGACTTCGAGCAGGGCTTGACTGCGAATCTCCATTCCCAAATATAGAATAATCTGGGATGGGATCAGTTGGGACTTTTAGGTTGACCAAAAGTCCCAACTCCTTGGCCAGACTCAACGTCCAATGTGGATCCTGCAGACAGTGAAGACTGGACGATGCTCTGAGAAGCCAGTCGTCCAAGTACTGGGAGGCTCGGATCCCCGATAGATGGAGGGATTTTGCCACATTCCTCATGAGCCTCGTAAACACGAGAGGCGCAGGACTGAGGCCAAAGCACAGGGCTCGAAACTGGTACCCCACATTCCTGTAAACAAACCTCAGAAACGGTTGGGAATCCGGGTGTATAGGAATGTGGAAGTATGCCTCCTGAAGGTCGAGAGAGACCATCCAGTTGCCTTCCATAAATGCTGTCAAGACAGCCTGGTAGACCTCATCGTGAAGTTTGTCTTGACAATGAACACATTGAGCGCACTTGCCTCTTACGTACTCCTGCAGTGAACATGGCTGCCAAATCATGGAGCCATCCCTGAGGGACTTGTTCCTGCAGAGAACGTGGCTGTCAGATCATTGGAGCCATCCCTGAAAGCCTTGTTTATGCATGACATAATTGTACAGCAAAACTTCAAAGGCTCGAAAATAGCTGTGAAGTCGACCTGTAAAATCTTGGAGCGTCTCATGGCCAGGTGCCAGGGAGAGTCTATGAGGTTTGAGAAGTCTATCTGGGCAGAGGCAGGAACTCCCAAGCCGAGAACTTCTCTCGTGTCATATCAGACTCTCGCTCTATAAGCCAGTTTAAAAGAAGGGAAAGCAAAGGCTGTCTCCCCCAAACTCCTCCTGGTGATAAACCAGTCGCCTAGCAAACGTAAAGCTCTCTTAGAAGAGCGAGAGAGCACTAGCTTATAAAACAACGGCTCTGAAGTAGCTAGGCCTAGTGTAAGCTCTGACGTTTAGGCGAACGAGGAGCAGCAGTTACAAAAAGATCCGGACAAAGATCCTTAAAAATCAGCATGATTTATTTAAAGTCCATAGAGGGCTAAGCAGCTTTAGGCTCCTCTCCATCTGAAAGAGTCCTCAAGGGAATATCAGTAGGAGGGGGAACAGCAACTTCCTCATCTGAAGGAACCTTGTCCGATAATAGCCGAGTCTCAGGCAAGGGAGAGACCTACCGTGGTGGCAATGCTTTACAAGCAGAGTCCACACGCACTGGTGCATTAGTAGCGGACCAGGACGCAACGTCATGTAACTGCTTGACAGTCTGTGAACTGTCAACAACAACAGGTGCGTGAGACCAGGACGCAACGTCATGTAACTGCTTGACAGTCTGTGAACTGTCAACAACAACAGGTGCGTGAGGACGCACAGCGTCCACTCGAGACTGCTTTGACCGCCTAGACTGAGCAGTCAAAACAACTCTAGAATGCGGAGGTTGACGCTCAGCGTCAAAACAAGTCAACTCCGATTGTTAGCGAACGTCCTGAACGTCAACAGGAGCATCAGCAAGTGGCCTAACGTCCAAATGTGGCTGAAAATCCACACGAGACCGCATCGAGTGTGGTTCTAAACAACCTGACTGACGTGACTTGGCTACGCCAACGTCAACAGGACGCACAAAGGAACGTTAGGGTGGCTGAAGGCCAGGATCTCGATGAGATAAACGGCTAGGCTCAACGGACTTATCGGCAGAATAGTCTTCCATAAGGGAGGCAAGCTTATTCTGCATGTCTTGCCGTACAACCCATTTAGGATCAACGGGAATGGTTGCGGTAAGAGACGAGGGTAACGTCTGTGACCGCAAAACCTTGCCTACAAAAAGACTCTCGGAGTCTGTGTTACGCTTTTGTTAGGCGGCGAGCAGTCTTCCGATGACTGCATATGGTCAGAGCTGTCCTAATGGTTAAAACCAGGACGCTGGACCTGTCCTGAAAGGACTGACTTTCGCTTAAAGGGCCTCGAAACCTTGTTCCACGGTTTCTTATGCGAAAAGCCTTCGGATGACGAGGAGAAAATCGTCTCTCTCGCCTTATGGTAGGGGTGATCTTGGTAAGATACACCCGATACCATAGAGGGAACGTCTATTCGCTGATCAAGGCCTCTCGAACCCATAAGTCGTACGACATTACTTCTCCCCTGGGCTTGGGAGCTTGCAAGAGGTCCCGGACTAGGCGAACGACAGGCACGAACAGACGAACCCTCGGTCGTAACACTGATAACACTTTGCGCAATATCACTTTATCACTACGATTTTCTGTTTTGCACTTATTTCACTGAAATCGAATTTTTTAACAATTCACATTAGGTATGAATAAAACTGATTTCTACCTGAAGCACGCAATTCTACCCTCATCAAAAGGTTGTAATTGCGAAATCAGTCGTATAATGTAAGCACATTAATACCAGCAAAAAACAGTAAACATATTTTAAGATAAAAAAATCAGTGGCTGGGGAAGAGACTAAACACTAGTTCATTCAAAACTACGTTTTCAATCTCTCACCGTACATTGCCTTGGGACGAGAATAAAAAACTAAAAACGTTTTATCCTTTCTCCCCATTACAGAGACTAGGGACGAGAGTAACGCGAGAACAACGTTACCCGCTTGGGACGAGATAAAGATCGGAACGTTTTCTCTCCTTTCTCTCCGTCCGTCTCTATCTCTCTCTCTCTCTCTCTCTCTTGATTTCGCACCTAAGAGAAGAGCCCACTTACGTTTCGTCAAAAAACAGGTTATTTGACCAAAGGAAAAAACTGAAAGGTTTTTCAATTAAAAAGTTCCTTTAAAATAGAATTTAAAACATTTAAGCTTTGAAAGAAGAATGAACAAAACGTCAGAATCGATTTACTCTTTCTGCAAAGTGAAACCGTGATACTCTCTCTCTCTCTATCGTAACGATAGAGCGCAAACTGCGTAGCATAAATAAACTAAACGTTAGTTCATCTTTGAAACAGTACGAAGACTATTCAAAGAAAATCTTTCATAAAATATCTATTAAAAAATATTCATTTAATAAGTTTTAAATCATGAGCTCTTTAAAAGCTATTTACGATTGAAAGGGCTCAACGTTGTTTAACTTCGGTTTCCAAGTTAGGACCGCCTACTCTCAGGAAAGGTCGCATATAAACAAATCATTAAAATTTATTTTGATGTTTATTATAAATGGAAAGCTAATCGAAGAGGCCTAATAAAGGCGGTTGAGATATAAAGTATATAGAGGAAAATCTATAATTAATTTATAACGTGATAAGATAATTGCTAAAAGCCTAAACACACTTCCGTACTGAGGGAAGGGTCGGCCATTTAAAAGTCAAGGAAAGTCCAAAAAACAATCCAAAGTCATCAAAAATTAAATCTATCCAAAAACGAGTTCAAGATTTAAGTTGAAGATAAAACACCTGTATTGCGAAAGCTCAAACCAAAATGAAGTACTTCACCAAATATGTTAAGAAAACTCCAGGTTCTACAGCGAGTATGAATACGTCTTGTCGTCAACGTCGACAGAGAAGAATTGAAGGTTTTGTTTACATACAAGAGTGGTATCTGGCCGACAGTTGGCGCTGGTGGGCACACCCGCAACCTTCATAGCGATCGCTCGCGAGTTTTTTGAGTGTGTTTTCTGTCGAGCCGCAGAGTTGCAGCTATTATATATTCACCGGCTAAGTTAAATATTTAAAAATATAAACATTGCAGTCAATGAAGTTGGGATTCTACCGCTAATCAAGTTATTGGGTCCTTTGACTGGCAAGGTTATACTGCATTGGAGCCATCTCTGGTAACAGCTCATTTTTCCTTTGCCTACACATACACCAAATAGACTGGCCTTTTCTTTACACATTCTTCTCTTTCCTCATACACCTGACAACACTACAAGATGACCAAAAAGTTCTAAACACAAAGGGTTAACTAGTGCACCATTAAACTATTGTTTTCTAATCTTGGGTAGTGCCATAACATCTGTACCATGGTCTTCCACTGTTTTGGCTTAAGAGTCCTCTTGCTTGAGGGTACACGAAGGCATAAGATTCTATCCATTTCCTTATTTCCTTTCCTCACTGGGCTATTTTACCTGCTGGAGCCCTTAGGCTTATAGCATACTGTAATAGAGGTGTAGCTTGGTTATTAAAAATGATTTACAATTACATCAAAGAAACAAACCTCTTGTGGCATACTAGGAGAGGAATGACGTCTCAACAATTCTGTAGCAAATTGAAATAAGTTTAACCCACTGAGGGTAATGGAATCTTAGTAAAGAAATTTGAATGGTGTTTATATAATTTGACATAACTAAAAGATTTAATATATAATTTGACATAACTAAAAGATTTAATATATAATTTGACATAACTAAAAGATTTAAAAACAAATAATTTTTATCGCATTCTATTATAGTTAATAAATATTACTTTGCTTAAATAGTAAATACTGGAATTGCTTTCATTAAAGTTATAGGCTATATAGTATTAAGTATCAACTATTAAAAAATGAAGGAATGATGAAAATGACAAAGACTGAATGTGGTTCATAAGAAATTATTAACCTAAAGTCACACTATTTCTCTCGATGTTAATAGCATAATTGTGTAGGATAACGAATAGAAACTTTCTTCAGCATGCTATATCATAAATCACAATAATTTCCAATTTGACTGCAGTTTCTTGAGCTTGTTTTCAGGAACCTGGAAAATTGAAAGAAAATTTATGGTTAGTATGGAAAACTCCAGTAATACAGTAGTTGTCTTTTGAGTAATTTTTAAAACTTTTCCATGGTATTCAAAATGTATTTAAATGAAATTATTACCATACTTATCAATTCATTTGCTGTTCCTGGTATGAAGGTATAAAGGAAAAGATTCAATTTCCTATTTTAAAATTACTGAAATTACACCTTCCAAGGTGTGGTATCACCTAATGCTGCTCCTGTACTGAACTTGTGCCCTGGCTAAGAATATGACTCCCCTCATCAAGTTAATTATTCGTATCCATTAGAGCTACTTATAGTACCAGGCTACTATAGGAAGGCAGGAGGGGGATGGTGGTATCTACCTAATTTATGCATGGTAATTTTTCACCATGGTACTACCTTTGGTCATGATGCCACTTCTAGAAATTTAAGATCTCTAGAACTAGTTTCCCAACATCACATTGAGCCACCTCTGTTCTTCAGTACAATTAAGTAGACACTTCTGTGACAACACATAACACATCAGGGTACAGTACCACAAGAATTTGTTTAAAACCTAACTCCTCTTAAGAATTTTTCAACTCAAAACATAAATGGTCTTGACCAACAATTCACTTAAGATAATTCCTCTCTTTTTGCAATGTATATTAAAAGCTAATTAGCTTTATCACTATGCAGTAGCTAGTAAACACATTTGAAAGATTAATTTTTGATAATGGTGAGAAATAAAGTTATCTACTACAGTACTCCGATAATATACAATTTAACCTTTGCTACCAGTGGGCTTGACTCATCCCAAATTTCAGGGAACAGGGGGAGGGAAATAAATGAACAACCCGGTTCAATCACTCCTTTAGTATTATATCCACTATCAAAGAGAGAGAATTCTGCACCCGGAACCGTACCAAGTTGGTAGCGAACATATCCACCATTAGCTTACAAATTTTGAGACACCTGGAGGTGCAGGCACCACACCTCTGGATTACCTGTTCGCTCTGACTCCACCTGAATGTTTTGCTACCTTGGAACAAACCTAGGAAAGTGTCAAAGACCTTTAGATGTCAACCAGGTAACCCCTAATCAATCCATCAAAACTGGGAAGATGCTCTTCTCTTCCATCAAACACAACTGACCATTTTTCAACTGGGTCCCACCTTGCACCTTGTTTACTAAAGTGGACTATAAACCCTCTCTTACTATAGAGTAGTCCTTCCCAAATCACAATGGAAGTTAAGGGACCTGTCTCTTAAGGCATGTCCCCAACTAGCCATGAAAGAGGTTGTCCTGATATCAGATAAGTCTGCCTTGAATACTAGCAGAGGTAGTTTCACAGTCCAGAGGTTTTCCTTTTAAGACCACAGTTTACTAGATGCTTCTGTGATTGTAATGACTGCCAGGCCAAACCAATCCCGTTTTGTCCAATATGTTGAAATGGCATCAGTCTATCCAGCTGAAAGATTTTACTTTGTCCAATAAATGTAGCCCTTTTTATGGGGTAACTGAATGGTTTCCAAGTCTTTCTCTCTAAACCGTGAGATGCTTAAATAAGTACCAATTAATTTGGGTGACCAATTTCCTTCAGTTAACAACTATCTTGGGACAGCAGAATTCAGTGCCTGGAAAACTTTAACCCAGAGCCTGTTATGTCCTCTTTGGAAGTGTGAGCTATAGGATCATCCAAGTCGACCACCACTGCAGTACGTGCGGCCCAATCACTGATCAGTCAAGTCTTGCTTAATGAATCGAGGAGAGGCTTCCAGAGACAGTCCAATGGAAACAGAGTTTGGTAAGTTACGTAAAGGCAAAGGACCTCATTAATGAGAGGCTTCAGGTTGAAGGACGTCTCCATCACTTTCGAGAATACTAGAAAATTTCTCGGCGGTCACAGAGCATGGTCAAATTCTCCCTTGCGGCAAAAGTTTTCATCACCAGAACTCTGAAACTCACCCCTTTGTTAGCAAGATACTGAAAAAAGTAATCATAGATAAAACAGAGCTGCTTAAAATTCGAAGGCAGACTATTTAGCGTATCAAAGAAAAACATCCAAGAGAGAGGAGTGACCCTCCACCTGTATTGTCTCAACAGGCATATCAGCTGCGATACATGAAATAACAACCATCCTGCATGTTTGCCAATTGCCACAACGAGGGGCTTGAACCTGTCCTATAGATCTAAAAGATGAAAAATGCTCCCTATTTCTGACCTCACAGTACCTATGGTTTCGGTTTGAGAGAGAGAGAGGGTACGAGGTTCAAAGCAATTCTGTTTAACCTCGATACTGACAGCAGCATATTCACAAAGCTAGAAAAGTCAGTGATTAAACTCCTGCCAGGGAATTCTAGTCCTACCTTATTGGAACTGATGGCAGTCTTTCTGGTTTTTAGCATTGAACCGTCTCTTTAATAAGAGACGGTTCAATGCTAAAAACCAACATTCATATAAAGATTTTCGTAGAAAACCAGCTAAATCTGTTGCCTCAAAAGGGGGTTGACCCCACTAGGGAATTCTCAATGCACTGACCCTTTCCATAATGAGATTTCTTCAAGAGATAAGTGTGTTCCTCTCACAGTTATATCTGCCGGGATCTCTCTATGTAGTGGTGAATGCTCTATACTCAGACAGACAGATACGCACACTGATTGGACCCTGGATTAGAGCTCTTTTCTAGATAGTCTAGGTAGTTCTGAATCTCCAAATAAACCTGTTTGCAACAAAAAGAGAACCACAAGCTTCCAATATACATAGCTCTGAATGTGGATTTCTCAGGCAGGGTCAAGAGATGCTTTGAATCTTGATTGAAACAAGTCTGTCAACATTCATATCCACTCTAGCAGCTAACTCATTTCTTACACCCGTTCTCACCCTCACTACTTCGTTCCTAACCCTATCTACTCGAGATACACCAGCCATACTCCTTACACTTCATCTCAAACACATTCAATTTCTGTCTCTCCGTCACTTTCATTCCCCACAACTCCGATCCATACATCACAGTTGGTACAATCACTTTCTCATACAGAACTCTCTCTACATTAATGCACAACCCTCTACAGTATTCTTTACTACTCCCTTAACTGCCCCCAACACTTTACATCCTTCATTCACTCTCTGACGTACATCTGCTTCCACTCCACCATTTGCTGCAACAACAGACCCCAAGTACTTAAACCGATCCACCTCCTCAAGTAACTCTCTATTCAACATGACATTCAACCTCGCACCACCTTCCCTTCCCGTACATCTCATAACCTTACTCTTACCCACATTAACTCTCAACTTCCTTCTCTCACACACCCTTCTAAATTCTGTCACTAATCGACCAAGCTTCTCTTCCTCATCTGCAACCAGTACAGTATCATCCGCAAACAACTACACTGATTTACCTTCCATTCATGGTCATTCTCGTCTACCAGTTTCAATCCTCGTCCAAGCACTCAAATATTCACGTCTCTCACCACTCCATCAACATACAAGTTAAACAACCACGGCGACATCACACATCCCTGTCTCAGCCCCACTCTCACCGGAAACCAATCACTCACTTCATTTCCTATTCTAACACATGCTTTACTACCTTTTTAGAAACTTTTCACTGCTTGCAACAACCTTCCACCAACTCCATATAACCTCATTACATTCCACATTGCTTCCCTATCAACTCTATCATACGCTTTCTCCAGATCCATAAACGCAACATACACCACCTTCCCTTTTGCTAAATATTTCTCTCATATCTGCCTAACTGTAAAAATCTGATTCATAAAACCCCTACCTCTTCTAAAACCACCCTGTACTTCTAAGATTGCATTCTCTGTTTTATCCTTAATCCTATTAATCAGTACTCTACCATACACTTTTCCAACTACACTCAACAAACTAATACCTCTTGAATTACAACACTCATGCACATCTCCCTTCCCCTTATATAGTGGTACAATACACGCACAAACCCAATCTACTGGTACCATTGACAACACAAAAAACATATTAAACAATTTCACCAACCATTCAAGTACAGTCACACCCCTTCCTTCAACATCTCAGATCTCACACCATCCATACCAGATGCATTTCCTACTCTCGTTTCATCTAGTGCTCTCCTCACATCCTCTCTTGTAATCTCTCTCTCATTCTCATCTCCCATCAACGGCACCTCAGCACCTGCAACAGCAATTATATCTGCCTCCCTATTCTCAATATTCAGTAAACTTTCAAAATATTCCACCCACCTTTTCCTTGCCTCCTCTCCTTTTAACAACCTTCCATTTCCATCTTTCACTGTCTCTTCAATTCTTGAACCAGCCTTCCTTACTCTCTTCACTTCTTTCCAAAACTACTTCTTATTCTCTTCATATGAATGACTCAATCCCTGGCGCCACCTCAGGTCAGCTGCCCTCTTTGCCTCACTTTACCTTGCGCTTTACTTCCACATTTTTCTATCTATATCTTTTATACTTCTCTACACTATTACTCTGCAGCCATTCTTCAAAAGCCCTCTTTTTCTCTTCCACTTTTACCTTCACTCCTTCATTCCACCATTCACTGCCCCTCCTCATGCTGCCTCCAACAAACTTCTTGCCACACACATCACTTGCAATCCCAACAAAATTTTCTTTTACTAACTTCCACTCCTCCTCTAAATTACCAGTTTCTCTTACTTTCACTTCGTCATATGCCATTTTCAACCTTTCCTGATATTTACTTTTTACCCCCGGTTTTATTAGCTCTTCAACCCTCACTATCTCCCTTTTACATCCACCTACTCTATTCCCCCACTCTTTTGCTACAACTAATTTTCCTTCCACCAAAAAATGATCAGACATACCGTTAGCCATATCCCTAAAGACGTGCACGTCTTTCAATCCTCCAAATATTCTTATATCAGGGTTATTTACTAAGCAGTGGTGAGCACCACCCATCAAATTTAGAAAAATATATGCTACATATACCAAATGCCTACACACGAGTAAGACATTGCTAGCACAATATATTCTTGTCTCCTGACTTTTTGGCCAAATTTTACTCTTCAGGCATACTTAGTTATCGTCTCCGACAATTCATAAATTTTTCAGCATAAGTATAATATAAAAAAATTAATTATATAAATGCACAGGAAAAAAAAATACAGGCTTCAATTTTTTTTAGTGATCATGAATATAATGTACTGTACTTTTATAAGTTAATTATAAGGTCATAATCATCATATTTCAGGGTTATTTTAAGCAGTGGTGAGCCCATTCCTTCAAATCTAGAAATATATATGCTATATGTGGATATAAATGTGTTGAGGTGGTTTGGCCATGTTGAGAGAATGGAAAATGACTGTCTGCTAAAGAAGGTGATGAATGCAAGAGTTGATGGGAGAAGTACAAGAGGGGGGCCAAGGTTTGGGTGGATGGATGGAGTGAAGGAAGCTCTGGGAGATAGGATAGATGTGAGAGAGGCAAGAGAGCGTGCTAGAAATAGGAATGAATGGCGAGCGATTGTGATGCAGTTCCGGTAGGCCCTGCTGCTTCCTCTGATGCCTTGGATGACCATGGAGGTAGGAGCATTAGGGGATTCAGTGCTATGAAGCTTTATCTGTGGTGGATAATGGGGGAGGGTGGGCTGTGGCACCCCTAGCAGTACCAGCCAAACTCTGTTGAGTCCCTTGTCAGGCTGGGAGGAACGTAGAGAGGAGAGGTCCCCTTTTCTGTTTCATTTGTTTGATGTCGGCTACCCCAAAATTGGGGGAAGTGCCTTGGTATATGTATGCATGTATGTAGCAAATGCCAACACAACATAAACAGTAATATATTCTCGCCTGCGTATTTTCTGGGCAAATTTTATGCTTTCAACATATTTAGTTGTCCGACAGTTTTTGTATCCTTCAGTATACGCCTTCATTTGGTCAAACTCGTCCTCAGCAATTTGCAAGGCAATTGGAGAAGAGCCTCCTACCAACAATTACTGGGGGGAACCCCATACACCACCAGAATCTGAAAAGCCTGGTGATGTAGATCCAAAGGCTCCTTGCTCCTGACGCATACTCCCCGGGGACTGAACCAGGGGCATATGCCCAGAAGCGGCGGTAGCAGATGCACTCAATGAGAGAACAGAAGAGAAGAAAGACTTCTTTGGGGTCTTCTTGGGTAAGGGCAAGACAGACCCCAAAGATCACTGCAAAGATCACAAACTACACTAGGCACACAGAAATGATTGCAAACAACTATGCCCTCTGCAAGAATCTGTCAAAATGTAGATCTACATCCAGATTAGCTATCTAATATTTGCAACATCCACCCTTTCCCCTACAAGAATGAATCTCCTTAATACCCATACCAAACGGAATCAAACAACATTTACTTTCTGTAAGAAAGAGATCAAAACTTTTGCTTGGAGCACCATGATACTTCCGTACTTGTGACTGAAAACAAAATTGAAGAGCTTCTGACAGGTTGGGGGCAGGGCTACTCTCCAGTGCTCACCACCAGTTGTTAACTACTTTGTTAACAAATTCAACGACTGTTCCAGTTCCACTGAAGACATTTGTCTATTTTAAAGGATGAAAAGTTTGTACAGTACTGTAAACTCATCGGAACAAATGGTGCAACCGATCAGCTTTTGCAGACTTTATAAGAAATATCTTTTAAATATGAGGTGACTTTAGGGCTTTCATTTCAGCAAGTGGAGGAATATCAGGATCCATGCTGGCAACTCTGTCTCCAGCCTAGCAATCTGGTTGCCTAAAAGAGTAGCTAGGGTTGTGGGGTGCCAAGAATATTACAGCAGAAAGGTCTAAAGTAAATAAAGAATTTAAGGCTATAAGAGGATCTCGAATCTGTAATGAGCTGTGCAACATCAGAATGCCTACTGAATGGAACAATATTATCACTAGACCCAACTTGAGAAGTCGGATTAGGGTTAGAAATATAGCAGGTAGGTAAGTTCAGAATTTCTGCCTTAAGTGGAGGCTTACTGATTTTATAAGATTTCACCACTAAATTTAGATGCTTTTAGAGGTCATCACTAACAAAACCTGATTCATTAAAGGCCTATATTGGAATTTCATGATGGCATGTCACTATCAATATGATCCCCACTATTTTCAACTGGCCTTGACTTTCCTAAATTTTCTTCATGAATTAAAAGCATGGAGCTTTTCATTTGATTGGCAACCTTAGAAAGATATTGTACTGTATTTTTCCTAAAGAAGAACAGCGAGACCTCGGCACTCCTCACAACAGTTATTCAAATCATAATACTGAGCCCGACACAAGACACAAAGAGAATGAGAATCATGATCACCAAGAAACAATTCCCTGAACAATCTACACAGTAGTTACTGACATATCTAGGAGTGGGGGTTGTTATCAAACTGAAAGGAACATGGACTGAAAAGGTTGTGCCCAAGCCATAGATTCTTCAAATTAACTTCTAGATTGTCATTACTAGAAGCATAAGTCTACTGAATGGAAAAAAATTAAGACATTTTTTAGTTTTAAAGATAACTGAAGATAAAACCGAGCTTTCCGAGAATAATCAATATGAACATCAAGGAAGGTTCACAGAAATAGTTTTGTTTGTGAGACGAAAGTAGATATCTAGATAATTAGAAATTGTGAAAAACAGGATTGTGTAAGTATTGGAGAACAATTGATTAACATGTCAGAATGGATGAGTGATATAAACCAAGAGAATCATATGAGTATCTTCATGTTTTCTGTGATAGAGCAAGACTTCTGTTGAGATGTTAAATGAGAGTGAGAGAAAATGAAAATGAGAATATATAAAGAGGAAGTGTATTTGAATATAAAAATGGTTGCAAAACTTGAGTGAGGGAAAAAGTAACAAAAGAATCTGAAATATGTGATGAGTACGAAAGGGTTGAAAAATGTTCAGCTGAGCCGAGATAAGAGGACGAAATGGAAATAAAAAAAAAAAGGCTAAATTTTGAGAAAGGTCCTATACCAAATTATGAATGGGTGAGATAGCCATGTCGTCCTGATGGAAGGTTCCTTTAAGTAGCTTCCTAGGGTATATTTGACTACAGTAATATTCCCAGAGAATTTAAATTAAGGTCTCCAGAATTATAACTTCTGGCGCGAATATAATTAAAGTTTCCTTTTAGGATATCGCATAATATCGGGACGTATTCTTGACACGCCACATAGCAATCTGCACCCCACATAGTGTTTACGCTTCGAGGGGGAAAAGTGGCAAAATAAAAGAGGAGCCGTTATAAAGTTCTCTTCCTCCGTTACTGTTAAGAGTACTTTGATGGCGTCAAAATCGTCGGCCATTTTTATTCCTTGCAGCATTGAGCTAGTAACTTATAGATACAGTATTATAGGAAGGGATCCTGCCAAGGCCTTTCATAGAAAGGAGGACGGGTCCATCAGGACGACATGGCTATCTCACCCAAAAATAGATTTTTCGCTTCGCTCAAAATCCGTTTTTTGGGCTCAGGCCATGTCGTCCTAATGGAAGTTTACCAGAGCATTAATGTATCCGTGGATTTCCCAGTCGTGCCTTAAGCCTCGAGACAATATTTCCTTGGTCAAGCAGACCTAAGAGACCTATAACATTACCGTTATATGTCATTTCTTCTAATCATATACTATGTTAGTGCTTCCTGGACCCTACAGGGAAGAGTCGAACTAGACTCGGGAAAGTCTCGAAGTTGCATATTTCACATGACCAACCTAGCATTCAAAGGGGACATACAAGTCTCAATGTATGTCTTTAGCCAAAGTTTGTATTTATAATATGAACACAGGTTCATGTCAGACAAGTTTGTATCTTGTACTGAAACAAGTTAGTTCTAGCTAGAAAGGTTTGTTTACATATAGGAACAAAGTTACTACCTTTGCTTGTTATAATTATGCAGAATAATAAGGGATTAAATGAATGCTCACACTAACTTTATTAAAACGTTTAGGGCGAAATAAGATGCACAAAACAATTAATCATTTACTGTCAAGCAATAAATAAAATTCAGCATACATTTAAATAAGATAAAAATGCAAGTGAAAAAGAAATTATTAACATAGACAAACAGAATAAATCGGAAATACTTGTTTTACCTGAAAACAATTCTTTGCCACTCATATAAAAATTTGATAAAATTTTCTAATGTCTGTCTATTTACACGTGTAAAAAACACATGGCAATTAGTGTTCAGTCTATGTTTCATCACCTTTGTACACTGGAGCAGTCCATAATGTCACCATGATGACATTTCACTCACCAAGATGCCAAGATGTATACCTTTAGAATTACAGTCCCACATAATTCACTGTTCCTCGCAGCACTAAGCGACAGGTTTTAGTACACTACCTGCCGCTACCACGAAACGTTTTAATTCTTGCACTTGCTTCGCGTATTGTTTGAAAAACACTCTGGATGACTTCCATCCAGTAAACGAGCGAAGGCTCTCGAAATCCATGAGCTGGAAGAAATTCAGCGAAGAAGCAATTTTCCTAGGATCATGACCTGCGGGTGTACTGTCAGGATCCGCTCTGCGAATGAAGTAGGTGATCTTCACCCTTAAATGTTTCAGGGATAAGTTTGAGTCCGATGTTTCTCCTTTAAAAAGCTGTCCTCCCCTGAAGTCTGAAGTTCTGCGAAGATAGACCTTTAGACTCTCCACTGGACACAGTGAGACATATTACTTCAGAGGGCAGATTCTCCAGAGACCCCACCTCTTAGTGGGTAGCTCATTCTTGGCGAGAAACGTTGGGTCGGGAAAGAGATTTAGCTCTCCCGTTTCAGCAAACTGGATATGGCCTTCTTCCCTAGACAAGGCCACTATCTCACTGACTCTAGCCCCTGAGGCTAGAGCAAACAAGAATATAACTTTTTGAGTCAAATCTTTCAAAGAGCAATTATCGTTGTCCAAACTTGAAGCAAAATGTAGGACCTTATCCAAAGACCATGAGATGGGCCTTGGAGGTGCTGCAGGCCTGAGCCTAGCACAGGCCTTAGGGGTTTTGTTAAAAAACTCATTAGACAAGTCTACTTGAAAAGCATAAAGCAAGGGTCTAGTCAAGGCAGATTTACACGTAGTTATCGTGTTGGCTGCTAAACCTTCTTCATGAAGGTGAATAAAGAAAGACAAGCAGAAATCCATCGAGATTTCCTTTGGATTTCTTGCCTTGACAAAGGCCACCCACTTCTTCCAAGATGACTCGTATTGCCTTTTGGTAGATTTTGAAGAAGTCTATGCTTTCTTTTGAGATCCCAAACCTTTTCTTTACTGCTAGGGAGAGAAAATCATGAGATGAAGGTCTTGGGTTTTCTGTGATGAAGCAAAGACAGCCGACTTCTGTACTTGTTAGGATAGAACTGGGTCCGGCAGGGGAATCAGCCTCGGCTGTAATTCCAAAATTAAGGGGAACCAGTTGCTCCAGGGCCACTTGGGAGCCACTAGGGCTGCTGTTCCTTGAAAAGATCTCAGCTTGTTGAGGACCTTCATCAGCGGTTGACTGGAGGGAATAGATAAATCCTGGTCCACTGCTTCCGCTAGAGAGTCCTCGTATGGGGCCACGTATCGAGGAAGTTTCTTGTTGTCGCTCATTGCGAAGAGGTCGATCTCCAGTTTCGGGACTTGATGTAAGATGAAAGAGAATGATCTTGCGTCTAGGGACCATTCTGACTCTATCGGAGTTATCCTGGATAGAGCGTCCGCTGTCACATTGCGGAACCTCTGAAGGTGAACTGCTGACAAGTGCCATCTCTTCTTTTCCGCTAAGCGGAAGATGGCCAACATCACTTGGTTGAGTTGAGGCGATCTCGAGCCTTGGCGATTGGGACATCTCATTACTACCTCGCTGTCCAAAATCAGTCTTATGTGGACTGAAGGGCGAGGAGATGATTTCCTCAAGTGAGAAAGACTGCCATGGCCTCCAAAATGTTGATATGGAAGGTCTTAAATAGAGAGGACCAAGTTCCTTGAACTCTGCGTTGATGAGAGTGACCTCCCCATCCTTCCAATGAAACATCCGTGTGGATGACGACTGAAGGTGTAGGCGGTTGCAGAGGTGTTGACCTCCAAAAGTTTCTGGTCTCCGACCATGGCTTGAGAAGTGATCGTAGCCGAATCGGTATTGGTCTTCTTAGATCTCTTCGAGCGTTTGATGCGTATCTTCTCCAGACTCCTGATGCATCTTTTAGCTGTGCTCTCAGCACTGCGTCTGTCACTGATGCAAACTGAAGGGAGCCCAGTACTCTCTCCTGTTGGCATCTTGAAATCCTGTTGGATTTTAGAAGTCTCTTGACAGATCCCGCTATCTCTCTCCTATTCTTTAAAGGAATGGAGAGGCAATGTGACTGTAAGTCCCAATGAATGCCTAGCCATTGGAATTTTTGGGCTGGAGATAGTCGAGACTTTTTGGTGTTGATCTTGAATCCTAGATGTTCCAGGAACTGGATCACTTTCTTGGATGCTTGCATGCATTTCGACTCGGATGCTGCCCACACCAGCCAATCGTCCAAATACGATACCACCTGGACGCCTTGTAGGCGTAGTTGTTGAACGACTGCTTCTGCAAGCTTCATGAAGATCCTTGGGGCTTTGTTTAGTCCAAAGGGCATGGCTCTGAAAGCATACTTTCTTTTCTGTAGCCTGAATCCTAAGTAGGAGGAGAGTTGCCGATTGATTGGAATGTGCCAATAGGCATCTGCCATGTGTATGGAGACTGTGTATGCCCTTTTGGGCAACAGGGCCCTTATGTGTTGAAGGGTCAGCATCTTGAACTTGTCGTTCTCGATAAACTTGTTGAGTGGCGACAAATCCAGAATGACTTTGAGTTAGTCTGAGTCCTTCTTGGGAACACAGAACAGCCTTCCTTGGAATTTGATGGACTTTGCCCTCTTTATCACCCGTTTGCTCAAGAGCTCTCGGGTGTATTCTTCCAGAACGGGGGTGGAGTGTTGAAAGAACTGAGGAAATGATGGTGGAGCTGTCTTCCAGCTCCAACCTAGTCCGTTCTTGATTAGGCTGTGGGCCTTGGGATCAAAGGTCCAATGATCCCGGAAGAGTCGGAGTCTTTCTCCTACTGGAAGCATCTTATTGCTTCTGGTTTCCGGAGGGCTTGCCTCCTTGACCGAGCGCTCCCCTACCCCCTCTTCCTCTCAAGGAATCTCTACCTGACCCTCCACCTTTAAGGCGAAAGGTAGTGGTCTGTCTTTCATGGGCGGGAGTAAAGGCTGGTGACTGAGTCATCACCTGCTGGGGTACCATCTGGTGGGTGGGTTGGGGCTGTGCCACCATCTGTGGCACTGCGGTCACTGGAAGTTGTTGTTTTTTAGCAGGGCGAGAAGGCACTCTTGGCCTCTTTGTCTTTCTCTTCGGTTGGGGACCCTCATCCAGAGATGACTTCCTCTTAGCTGACAAGCCCCACTTCTAGAGAAGATTTCTATTCTCCGTGGCAGCCTTGTCGACTATCTCTTTGACCAAATCATTCGGGAATAGGTCTTTCCCCCAGATATTGAAAGATATCAGTTTCCTGGGTTCGTGTTTGACCGCAGCCGAGGCAAACACAAACTCTCTACAAGCCCTTCTTGCCCTAACAAAGCTGTAGAAGTCTTTAGTTAGGGTTGCCAAATGAGTTTTGGCCATGACCATGAACATATTCGGGGATCTTTGTTCACTGGCCATTGCCTCCATGGACACCTGGAGGGACAGAGAGGCAGCTAGCCTCTCCTTTTTATCTTGTTCCCTGCGCAAGAGGAACTCTGACAACTTGGGGAGGTTTTCGGTGAACTGACGTCCAGCGATATCAGCCTCCAACTTCCCGACTGAGAAGGTAAGCTGTATATCCTTCCAGTCTATGTGATCCGTTGGCAAAGCTAAGGAAAGGGGCCTACACTCCTCTAGTGTAGGGCAAGGTTTCCCAGCTTCCACTGCCTTAAACGACTTTTCCGCAAAGGGAAAAGCCATAGTCGCTGGAGCAAGAAAAGAGGGATGTTTCTTGCTCAGGGCCGGCACCTTCGAATTGGTGAAGCCCCTGTCCTTCAGACTGCTGGCTAACAAAGCCTGAGCCTTCGCATGGTCAAGTATTATGACCTCCTTAGGCTCTGTCTCCTCCTTGGATACAGGTTCCGCCTTTAGACGAACGAAACAGTCTGGATAGGACTCAAAGCTGGGTCAGAACTCAATGTCCTCAATAAGGACAGTTCCCAGCTTCTCTGAAACGAAGATTTTACCGTTTGTAATCGGCATGTACTCTGCATGCCTCCATGGGTTTACCTCGGAACACGAGGGAAGCTCCTTTACGTTGAGTCTCCGTTAAGAACCACGGGAAGCTCCTTTACGTTGAGTCTCCGTTAAGAACCACGGGAAGCTATTATCTGGAGAATCTCCCTCCTGAATGCAGCTTCCCTTTGTTTGCTCTTCTTCTCGAACATTTCCATCATAGCTTTGATGGCAGACAGAGTGTTGTCCGACCTCTGAGGTTGAGGAGCGGAGGACGTAGAGGGCAAGGGTTCTAGGGCAGGAACCGACGAAACAGAGACTGTTTCGACTTCTTCCTCTTCCGTCTCTGGAGCCTACATTGACTCCTCTTCTCGACCTTCCGCCAGAAGGTCCTTTTCGGTGTCCTCTGACATCCTCTCATCTGGGTGGATGTCCTTCATCGCATCCGAGACATCCGTGTCGACGGCTATCTGGATGCAAGGGATCTCAGGATGAGGCTGAGGAATAACCGCATCCCCAGAAGCTTTGGGGAATAAAAAGGCTCTCATACGCTCACTAAGGAGGTAAGGCCCCGTGGCATTCTTTTGGAAGCCACGAACCCATTTCCGCAGCTTGTCCCTAGCTGCATCCCTTGACTCCGTTGTCTTGGGATTTTCAAAAGCCTCATACATCAGGTCTGTATATACTGTACATACCTGTGGGTCCCAGTAATTGAGAGGTCCCTTGGTGATGGAACATCGGGAGTGTGTCCTACACTCCAGATGGCCATAGAAGCTCCTGCTCCGTACGTTGCAGAAGACACTGTCGCACTTCACATGGTCCTCCCGTAAAGAGAGGAAAATAAAATGAGTATAACGTAGTCTATCTCACTAGATAAACTATTATTACAGTATAATATTTTCCATTTTATTTTAATGCATAAAGCTTAGGATAGATAAGCTAGAAATGAAATAGGAAAGACACATACGTGTGTTTCCCGCCCAGCCAATTGCTGTGACCTCCCTCAATAATAATTCTAGGGTTCTCCTCCTTAAGAGGCCCAATGGGAGAGTCTAGCCTATCAGGATAGAGTAGTGTAAACAACACCCACTTCCAAAAGTATTAATAATGAGGGTCAAAATAACTGATCATCTATCAGTATAAAGAAAGGGAATTCCTTTCCCAATCTTATAAGGTCTCAACAATAGACTATGCTTGGAAACACAGAGTATGTTGGAAAGTTTAACTACTGTATACTTTATACCATAGTTTTCTATCTGCAGTATACTCTATACTACAGATGTACTGACTACTGTATATACATATACCATAGTTGCTGCCGGCATACAGCTGGCAAGGCTCGTACCTAAGGTTCATTCAACTGGCACAATATTGATAATTTTTTATGGCCGGCGGCCCACCGGATTGCCGGCAGCTTGCCGGATGCTGGCGGGTCACCGGCTGTCGGCACACTATCCTAGCCATCATTCAATGTGACCGGGTAGTGGCCGGAATACCAGACTTAGCCGGCTCTCTCTCGCCAGCAGAGTCGGATGTGACAGTGAATTAACAGCTGTCGGACCACAAGTCTAGCCTGCATCTTGCCGGCAAGGTTAGTGGCCGGCAGTTGCCAGTTAGGTTAGTAGCTGGCAGCACTAGCCCATAGAGAGAGAGAAAGCAAGGAGTGAAGGGTGATGTAAGAGTGGCGGCACTAGCCACTGTATCACTTCCTTCCTCCAGAATGAGGGTTCTAATGGAAGGGGAGAATATAGAATAATCAAGCTTCCACCCACCATCCTCCATGCTGGTATCTGCCGGTCGAAGGATGTGGGATGGCAGTCCAAGGGAGGCCTGAAGAACACTCTAAGGCAAACGGGTCTCCTGCCGGCAGCTAGACCTGCCAGTACAGCTATCCCGGAGCTCATGTCCGATAGGGAAGCTATATGACTAGGTCATACAGGCAGAAGCCCAAGCCGGCCCTACAGCCTGCTGGCAATCGACGAGATTGTAGGACAACGGCCACAGGGATGTGATGGCTACGCCATCACTAAAGGACAGAATGGGAAGGGGAAAGGGTCCTGTATAAGGTGTGAGAGGAGCCGGCGGCATGCCGGCCCTACCACACCTAAAGGAAACTGTTTCAGTATCGGCGCCATCCTAGGCGGACGGAGAATACATTCCCCAGCCTAGGGTCTACCAATACAGTAAGGGGGCCGGCAATCATCTAGCCGCCACCCTAAATCATAGAGAAACAGAGTCCCACTGCCAGGGCCATCCTAGGCAGAAAAATAATCACTATTCTTCAGCCTAGGGTCTGCGAGCACAGGACTAGTCGACTAAACCACAGGGAGAAGGGGATCACATGACCCCTTCAAGTGTAGTCTAGGGAGGCAAGGCCTCCTATGCCAACCAACAAGATCCGATAGGGGAGTACATTCACCCTATCGATCGGTTGCCGGCACACGACAAGTACTCTGAGGTTCTGACCCAAACTCAAAGCTCACCATCAGTAGCTAAGTGAAGGGGCAGAAAAATCCTAGCCTAACCTTGCTAGAATGACAATTCGAGGCAAGACCGGCCAGGATTGTAGCCATAGGCTACACTCAGAGGGAAGGAGGGATTACCCTTTATATGAGGGTAACCGGGGAGATGTATGAAAGTATACTAAAGCCACTAGGCTACTAGCCTAGTGGCAGAGAGATCGACTACCTTACTCATTGAAGCTCTCTCGTATACTATCTTAGAAGAGGAAATTTATATGCAATCTTTATATCTTACATGTATAAATTGCCTATTATTTTCATTTAAATCTAACAGCACCAGGAACACTTATATCATGCAGGAAAGTAAACTATAACGCCTAGGCTAGGAAGCCTAGCGAAAAGATCGGCTACCTAATTCGCTGAAACTAAAGCGAATACTATCGACATAATATAATTAATTCCTAGCAATGAAGACTAAATAGCTAATTATTATTAAGCTATCATACCGGGAAAGTCGTTCTGGCTAACTAAATAACACACGCGTTACGAACGACAGCGCCGAAGGCGCCTCCGGTCTGGGCAGTAGCTCTGCCAAAAAATTAGTTTTAATTCGAATTAATTCTTAATTTACGGCCAGAGCTAAATTTATACATTATAAGAATCAAATACTCAACTTTCCAGAGGCAGAAGAAGCTGGAGATTGCATAATGAATCCTGATAGCAAGAGAGCACTGGGAAAACCACCGAGCGAAGACGCTACAGAAAAAGGAATAAAGATGGCCGACGATTATGACGCCATCTGAGTACTCAAACAGTAACGGAGGAAGGGAACTTTATAACGGCTCCTCTTTTATTTTGCCACTTTTCCCCCTCGAAGCGTAAACGCTATGTGGGGTGCAGATTGCTATGTGGCGTGTCAAGAATACGTCCCCTGATATTAGGCGATATCCTAAAAGGAAACTTTAAGGATATTCGCGCCAGGAGTTAGAATTCTGGAGACCTTAAGTTAAATTCTCTGGGAATATCACTGTAGTCAAATATACCCTAGGAAACTACTTAAAGGAACCTTCCATCAGGATAACATGGCCTGAGCCCAAAAATGTGGTTGTCAATGAGAGGCAAATTTGACAAGAAAGAATATTGTATATAGGTTTTTTCTTATTTGCCTGTTCTCGACAATTCTCTGTTCTTTAGCAGGTTGAGCTGATCTGATAATAAAGGTGGCCTACATAGAATTTTAATGATTGTCATCCTAGTTACTGTACAGGCAGACCACATGTGGAATTTCAAGATATTAAATCTCAACATTATCTTAGGTGAATTTCTTATTTTCATTAAAGCATTGAATTCTATACATCAATTGAAGTAGCGCAATGATAGCATTATTTTAAATGTAATTTCAACCTACTTTCAAGATTTGTAACCATGTTTATGTGACTTTGGTTTCAAATTTGTATTCATGACGAATACATAATTTGTCATTGGTAATTTGGCTCAAAATATAGTTGATAAGGATCTAGTGATTGAAACTACTACACTGCCATTGTAGGATAGATTCTTAAATAAAATGGGTGACAAGAAGAATGAATGTATATGTTTTGGTTGGGGGAGAGAAAGGACATCATGTGAATCACTGTATGAAAGCAAGTCAGCTTAGATATTACAAGTGTAAAATGCTTGACCATATATCAAAGTGTAAATTTTAGAGGGAGACGGAGAGATCTCTTTCTTTCTTAACAGTATTATTCTAATTAATAAGATATTCATCATTCCGATCTCCTTCAACTCAGAGTTGCCGACTCTCAACGACTTATTCCCTAGCTTTTGATAATGATAATGAAGGCTGTTCATGAATGGCAGAGGCAATGAAAATTCCCTAGATACTGACCATATATCCATATGATGAGCTCAAGCCTCTTCTCCACCCAAATTAGTACCAGGGACGGCCAGGTAATGGCTGCTGAAGACTCAGCAGGTAGACCTAATGGCTCTCGCAATCCTTATCTCACAAAGATGATGGTGAATTTGCATACACTACAAGGAACTATCGAGTTTGAGTATGACTATTTCCTTTCCATCAGAATGCCAGGCAGGGGGGTTTCCAATAGGGCACCACAACCTTTTCTTTATGGTCTTATAACTTTCTGATCAGCAACATTAATGAAAATTAAACTTAAAATTAAAAATAAATGGTTAACAGTATTTATGGTCAATATATCTTTTAAAAGCTTCTCTTAGCAATGTAATAAGCATCACAGCATTAGGTATTAAACCAGAGATATTAGTGTAAATTAAGTGTTGGATGGCATAATGAAGAATTTTTTATTAGCTTTGGAACATTATTCAGTCGGGCAATAACCCCATTCTGGATGATAATGAAGTATACTTACAAATAATTTGTGATGCATCAAGCATAATAAAGTTGAATAATACTTTATCTTCTTTTCTTTGAGCTTTTATCATCTGGATGGTCCCTCTTCCTTTTCAGATCGTCGTCACTTCTTTTAGCTGAAGATTCACGAGTTTCTCTTCTTAATGATTTCTGAGGAGTCTCTTCAGCTCTTGCTAACATTTGGGTGTTTAGGAAAGCCTGTAAAAGAAAAATATCCCTTCAAAAATTTCAATACAGTAATAACCTGTTTCTAATAGTTCCTTCAAATCTTATTCTTTGGGCAAAGGCTGTTAGTTAAAATAAAAAGTAAGTTTGAAATAACTAAATTAAAACATGATGCTCACTGGATTTTTTTCTTATAAATGACACCAAGCACGAGTTGTTCACACACATGTATCAATCTAATTATGCTAACACCCATGAGCATTACAAGCAACATACAATAAAGAATATCAGATGTGAAGGCCCACATTACACTTTTTATGGTGACAGATCCAAATCATCCACTACATTAAAATTTTCTAAATACTGTAATGGAACAAAGCAGTTTGCTTTACTTTAGAAAGCATCTATTGTCGCAGCCAAGTTAAACATATGATCAACAGTCAAGATTATTATTGCCACCAGAAGATATAATATTGATGACTTTGCAGTCCTTTAGAAGCCCCTCAAAAATGTTGCCCTGAAAATCTTTAAGATCAAAATAAGTTATTCCAAAAATTATATGAAACTTGTTTTATCAAACAAGTTGGATCCCTTTGTAAATCACTAATTAAGAACTGTATTCAAATTTTGGCTTGGCTTATTTCATGTCTAACTACAGTATTGAGGGATTTATCAATTTGGGACGTAAGGCCCAGTGTGGGGATTGGAGTGACTATTCAGTCCTGTGGTGTAGAAGACTAGCATGTGGGTACAGCTAGGGGCAAAATAACACTGAAAAGACCCTCAAGGAAGGCATATAGTATACTTTTGTACCTTGTAAGGTGTACTGACGGCACTGCTCCTCTTTTAAGGCAATATGCCTCGAGTTTATTGTCAGTGAATGCCTAGTCATAGATAGAATGTCCAATGGCAAAAAACTACAGTATCATATGAATGTAGTTTCAAGATTTTTGAGCCTGTGATTTATTACAAATTTACAAAATATTTCTTAACATCAAAATACACTTGTTCCTTGACACTTATCATTCCAATAATTGCCACTTTTCCATCTTTTTCAACTGTGCAATACTATTGAACTTCCTTCTATAGCTTACAGTGCTTAGTATTAAAAAAAAAAAACATTGATTTGAAGGATATAAATAGTTTGTTTATTAGAATGTGGATAAATTAGCCTATATACAGTAGTTTAAGTTAGATTTAACAGAATAACATTGCAAATTTACATAGGTTGTCAGTAGTTTTCCTCCCCCAACTACTTTTATGGCTTTAGATCACACCACTCAGAAGTGGACATTATTGATTAAATAGAAAAATAAATGGCAAAAATATCATGTAAAACCCTGTGAATTAGAGTCTTTAACCTTATAACACTACATTAAAAGGCCAGGCATATTGTACATATTTACTTTCCCAACAACTGCATGTGCATGCAATGCATTTACCTATATTTTCTTATTCACATCAGAACCATATCTAATGGAAGGTAACTTGGCAGACTAATTGCCCTTGAATTTTTCCTCAAGAAAATAAGCTAAATAATTATTTTGAGCGATAAACATATCCCATCTGCAGTGGTGAAAGGTTTCCTCTACATCTTTTCTATACAATAAAAGTTGATATTGTACAAAAAAATAATTTCATAAAGGTTGAAAAGGGGTCTAAAATTTGCCACTTCAACTTGATGACGAGATTTATACAGTTCGTAGCTCCATTTAATTTACATCAAGCTCATGTGATCTGGCTAGTGTTTTACCACACATTTTTACCGCCTTATGATTTTATTGGGCAGTTATTTACGCATTCATTAAAGGAGTCAAGACCAAAAACAGCAAACTGGTAGAATTTTGCGAGATGGCCGACTTACCAGGTAATAGCATGGAGATTCCGAACATGTTCGTTTAACTAACTGTAGGCTTACCCGTTCTAATAGTAACTCGATTATTTTGAGAGACTGGGCTAGTTTCCTTGTCACAGATACCTTGCCTCTATCAGTATTTTAGATAAAAAATTGCAGAGATATATATTTGACAATTAAAAATTTCGCACTATGCATTCCACATTCAATTTCTTACAGTAATAGTTGTTTACTGCAGTTCTAAGAAAACTATACAGAAACTCACATGGGCTTATGTAGTAGTGGAGAAGATATGTGAAGAAGGGAGAGGTAAAAATATACAGGAAAGAGGAAAAGGAGTAAGAGCATAATAATATCACATTTATTGAAATAATCAATAATACACATCAAAACAAGAAGGGCAAAACATTAAAAAAATTGATGAATGCACATAAACCTTAAACTTGACTTTAGACTAGGTAAAAGGTAAACACTCGACAGCTCAACCTCCCTTGCCATAAACAAATTCAATTTTGGAAGTTTTTGTTATTGATAAAATATACCTTAGTACTGTAAAGTGATCGACTTCAAATACAGTAAATGAAGCATGTCATTATTCATAATTTGCCTATATTTATTTCATCAAATGTTAGTTTTTAGTCAATAAATTGCTCTCAATTAATTTGCCATATTTCACGTGTCATAAGACGCACCCCCTATATTTTGCTAAGTATTTTTTTGGAAAAAAGGAACTGAGAATTTTCCAACCTATTATAGCAACAGCAATCCCTAGTCAATGAATCTAGTGTGATTTTTCATCTGGCACAGTAAATTTTCATATTTTGGGTGTATTATGAAATGCATTAGGTAAATATTAATCAGCTGTACACCTGTTATACCCATTTTATTACATTCACATAAAAAACATTAAACCAGTCGTAGTTTCTACCATCATGATAATGTTTACAAGTGTTTGTTTACATGAAAGCAGTGTTGCCAATTTGCCAAATACCCCTGATCAAATTTCAGTAGAGAACTAAAATTCCAGTAATATTTCCAAAATTTCTCATGTACATATTTCATACTAATTTAATTATTGATCAGATAAACAATTCTCTACAAATTTCACAAGGTGGAATATTTTTGCTGCTGTTTATGTGACTAGGTCTAGTTAGTTTAAAGTTAACTTGGTAACACTGGACTAAACTCGACTTGCAGCGAGATATTCTTTTGAGTTTGTTTCACAATAACTATCTATTATTTCAGAACCAATGCAACAAAGCCTTTACCAAAATATTGCTTTATTACAAAATATTAACAAAATATGAGAAAATAGATAAATACTGTATAAACAAGTAATACGTCCTAGCATCGTCTGCATGGATACCATTATTGACATGTAAATGACTACGGCAAGTCATCAACTGACCAAGAAAACAAAAAACAAATATCTTGTTGCCTCCATTAATTTGAGTGCACTGAAAATATATTAATTTATTACATATGAATGCTAATCATAGGCTTATATTTTATGTCTGGTGTGTATGAGTGTTTGTATGTCATTGCTAAGGTATTTGAGGATTGTCAAACGCCCCTATACAACTTTATCTTGGTGTTAAAATGCAGGGTGATTTTGATGAGTATTTTCAGGAAAAAAGAGCATCTTATGACACGGGAAATACAGTACTCAATAAAGAACTACAAGTTCTTATGAATTATAATTAGTAATTGCTTGCAGGGTTAGTCAATTATGGAAATATCAAATCTAATAAAGGTGTAACCTATATATATATATAGTTTACGGTTTGCATGAAAGGTCAAGAACCTGCAAGTGAGCAAGTTTGAAAGTGAAATATCTAAATATTTTGAATGTAACTTCTATTCCCTTGGAAATATGTTGTGCATCTTATTTCCTATGTAAAAATATATTAATATATTCAAATAATAGTGTCATTATCATCAGGGGATAAGGATCTTTGGGATCTAAAAACAAACGATGATGGAAGGGTGATTGTAAACAATTCTTTGTCCCTGTTTTTACTTCCAAACCATCTATTTAAGGCGGACACATGCACTGTGATTATATGTGGATGGCTATACCCTAGTCCTCACTGCTTCAAAAAGTTGTTGTTGGCTTGGCCATCTCTAGTTATCCTCAATATTACTCCGAATGTTTTTGCATTGTAAGAATAATTCATTATATGTTACTGTAAAAAAAAAATCCAGTATTCTCCTCTCATTTTTTTAAATTTTTTGTAACTTTACATATTCAATACTAAGAAAATAAATATATATATAGATATTTATTGTAAAAAATAGGATCAATCATAGATCACTAAAATAATACTATCTATACAGACCCAGCCCAAGTCAATCACTTATATTATATCATCCAACTGTCAAATTCATTGGAGTCTATCCAAAGATGAACCCAGGCACTTGGTGGTAGATAAAACTATCCAATTAATAGATAAAGCAGAGACTTCCAATAGTCACATATGGTTTCTCTACTACTTTATGCAAAAGAATCATGGCCATTGACAATGAAAATGGAGGAGATATTTAAGGTGTGAACACTGAATGTTCAGATTCCTGGCCAGAGTACAATGGGAAGATCATATTAAAAATGAGGTATTAGCAGAAAGATATGGTGGTTAGAAGCCAGAAAAAGACAGATGAGTTAGGGGTCAGATACTATTATCATTATTATCATTACTAGCCAAACTACAACCCTGGTTGGTAAATCAGAATGCTACAAGCTCAAGGGCTCCAAAAGGGAAAGCAGCCCAGTGGGGAAAGGAAATAAGGGAATAGCAAATAAACTATTTATAACTAACAAAATAAAATATAAAATATTTTAAGATCAATAACAACAATAAAATTAATCGGTTATATATGTAAACTATAAAATAAGACATGTCAACTTGTCAACAGAATTAATTAAAATTTTGAACTTTTGAAGTTCCACCGATTCAACCAACAGATTAGGAAGATCGTTCCACAATCTGGTCACAGCTGAAAGTAAAAGGACAGAGACTTGTAGATATGTTCAATGTATCACAGAAAAAGGGGATAGACAAAGACCCAGACCTAACAGGACTTCAAGAAAAGAAAAGATTAAAAATAATTTGAAATCTGGCACATAAGAAAAAAGCTAAAATATAAATGTTTTGAATGATCAGCTAAGTACTTCTGAAACTTAACCAGACCCCTGGTCAATATCTAGAGGAATATTTCTCATTATTAATATTATAACCCACAATACTAACTTTTGACAATGTGAAGAAAGATGAAGTCTAGCAAAAGTTAGAAAAAAACGTTGTATAAAACCACACATTCATTTCCGAGTAACAGTTTATGTAATTGTTGCAGCCACACATTCATTGCTCACTTCATACCATAAATAGATTTTGGTGATATCATACAGTGATATTTATCCAATTTCTATTGCCCAGTTCCTAATCCCTTTAAGAGTGGTAGTATCGTCAGCTGTAGGGATTTCTGAAGGGGCTTTGCAAAGTCCATTTTGGGTCTAAATACTCCCTCCCTTTTCTTTACTTATCTTTCGTACCAGCCTCTTTCAACTTTCACTTCACAGAACAGTGGGATTTCCTCATCTTACACCTCAGCACTGAATGTGACTCCCCATACCAATGGCCTCCTGGCCCATATTTCATAAATCCAAGCCATGTTTCCCACTTCTTGATTGAGTCTCTTAATTTCTCGAGTTTCAATCAAGACTAATTGAACAACTATGTATATGAGATCAAAGGGCAATAACTTATAAAGCCACCAGAGTGTTTTCTTACTCCCTATGGCTTTATTCCTATGTAGTTGCACATTCCTTGACATTATCTTGCACCAATCATTATATCTCATTTAAAAATAAATCCTATGGCCCCACCCAGAGACAAGAATATGCCAGAGAGATTAAGCTTAATTTAACCAATTGTAAAAAAAATTAAAAGCTTGGAGACATGTACATGTCTTCTTTCTTGTGACTCGATATGTAACTAAATAATAATCTACGTTTTCCTCTTGTTGCTTATAGTACTAAAAATGGGTTTCTATGCACTACAATACGGAAATAACTTTAATATTCAATCAAACTATGTTTGCTACATTACTAAGAGTGATTAAATTGCACATCTAACCTCAATTGTAGCTATGGTGTCTTGCATCATCTGATGAGCCATCTGGTGTACATTATGGTCACTCGTGTTATACATAATAGCATTCAAAAACATGAGCATCATGTCTCGTTGAAATTCAGCTGTATTTCGAATGTTCCCACTTTCAATATTGCGTTTGATAGTTTGCAAATCCATTGGCCTGAAAGAAAAAATTAACAAAGTTCATGCAAAACCAAGTTCAAGAACAATAAAAATAACTGTCACTAAGGATTTTTCATTAATGCAATAATGAAATGTACATAGCATGATCATATGAACACAAAAAAATCCATTTAAATGAAATTCTTGATATTCTAATTTTTGAAGGATACAAACCACAATAAAGAATCAAGCCCGAACAGGCAATTTTAAATCTCAAAAAAGTAATACAAATAAAAATCTACTTAAAAAAAAACCTAATTTATAAATTTCTAGAAACGTATCAGTGTCCATAAATGTAAAATTCAATATTGTGACCAATAAATTTATGTTTTGCCTTCAACTTGTTTCTTTTGCTTCTTCTAGTTCATTTATGGCATCAACAGTCATTTCTTTTTTTCAATGTATGATTACTGGAATAACTACTTTTATCTAGGCTTCTAGTAGGTTTAAAAAATATGGAGAAAAAAATGACAAAGTAATTTGTATTTTTCCTAATGATACAAACCTTGAACTATTTATTATGGAATATACATTCAGTGAAGCTGGAAGAATAGCCATAAGACTTTTACTAAGGGATAACTACCCCACTGCTAGTTAGTGCAGCTATCCTGCTCTCACACACCTGTCTTGTCTCATCACTTTTGGTTGCAGGTAGAACTTCCAGGGGAATAGGTGATGGCGGGCCAAATTTGTATAACGGTAAAGAGCTCCAGGAACCTGGAAGCGAGATGATGGGCAATCGCCAGCTGACGGGAGATCGCGAGCTAAAATGCGTTCTTAAGCTGACATGGAATCATGGGTGCTGACGAGCAATCACAAGCTGACGGGAGATTGTGCGCTGCATCATGACTGGGCGAGAAGGGTCAGCTGGGTGCGGCAAGAACTGGAATGGCAAGTAAAGTCGGACGGATGCTAGAAGCATCAAACTCCCTAGGGATGAGCATCATCTTTTTCATACTCCAACAAGCCACACTCCGAGCGGTTAGAGAAAGGCATATACGACCCCATAACCCTCTCTTAATCCCGTGTGGCGAAGACTACTCTGGGGAGGACCAAACCAGCGTACGGGAAAGGTGTCCACCTGAGTAGCAGCAACAAGCTTCGGACTTTGCCATTCATCCGTCAGCTGAGCAAGCTCAGAATAGGGGGGGAATGCCGTTATCGGCACAATGATCAGGAACTGAAGCAAGCCAGGCAGTGATGGGACAGGAGCAGCAACAGCTTTGGACTTTGCATTCCCTCTGCTGGCTGCCATCCCAGAATGAGGGAGCGTGTTGTCATCATTGCTAAGGAAAACCACTTGGAAGAAAACCTAACCTATGAACAAAAGGTGTCCCAGGTACAGGAGCATGCTCAAGACTATGTATTCCCTCTGCCGGCTGCCATCATAGAACGAGAGGGTGTGGCATCATCAGCGCTGAAGAAAACCACTTGGGAGAACCCTAACCCATGAACAAGAAAGGAGTACCCCGAAAGGCGCAGGAACATGCTTCGTATTTTGCACTCCCTCTGCTGGCTTCCATCATAGCGCGACAAGGTGCTGAACAAAAATCACTTGGGAGAAAACCTAATCCACGAAAAGGAAAGGTGTCTCTCGAAAAGCATGGGAGCATACTTCAGACTTTGCACTCCCTCCGCTGGCTGCCATAGCAGAACGAGGGAGTATGTTGACGTCAGCGTAGAGGAGCAAGACTGAAGTCGAACTCTGGGTCGGCCGTATAGCTGTACTGCCGTCGGACTCGCAGGGTGCGAGCAACATCTACTTCAAGACAGTAAAGGTGCATCCACATGGAGAACGACTCCCCTGCGGAGGAGGACCAAGCTACTGCGCTAGGGGAAGCAGGGGAGTCCTCCAGCTTAAGGGATGTCTAGCGTCAAAGGGAAGAGATCGTTAGAAAAGCATTTCTAAATCCTCGAGGAAAAACCTGGCACTATGCGGTCTCCAAAACAGCAATACACGCTTGTGAAAAATAAACAAAAACTAAAAGAACCAATTAGTCAAATACCAGTCAAAAAAAGGTTGGGCGGGGGAGAGACCAACGTTCACTCTCCCTCAAGCAAAAAGCAAAAGTGACGAGACAACACAGGTGTGTTTGAGCAGGGTAGCCAGTGCTACCCCTTACCCGCTGCTAATTAGCAGTACAGTAGTGAAGTTATACCTTGCTAAGAGTCTTCTGGCTAGTCTTCCAGCTTCGCCGAAAGTATATTACCAAAAACCGAACGAAAGGATTTGTATTTAGTGTCGGAACAAAAATATCATAACATCTAAGGATAAAATTCACAATCAACACAACTACAATTCAAATGTCCAAGTAATAAATAATGATAAGATTTCAACTGCTTAAAAACAAAGGTAGGCTCAAACATGAGTACAAATGACCTTGAATGTAAAGAATTAAAAATTTTAAAAAATGTGAAGATGAAAACAAAAAAGAAAATTATATACAGTATTCATATTATTATACAGAGTATGTATGTTGTGGGGAACTAAAGTGACGGAGGAACAGAAATTGCATGTGTTCGAAATGAAATGTCTGAGAAGTATGGCTGGTGTATCTCCATTTGAAGTAGTGTGGCTGAGAACGGGTGTAAGAAATGAATTAGCAGCTAGAGTGGATATGAATATGTTGAGATGGGTTGTCCATGTAGAGAATAGAAAATGGCCATCTGATGTAGAATCTCTCGGTAGTTGGTTATCAAAATACATACATACATATACCAAGGCACTTCCCCCAATTTTGGGGGTTTGCCGATATCAAACAAATTAAATAAAAAAGGGGACCTCTCCTCTCTACGTTCCTCCCAGCCTGACAAGGGACTCAACAGAGTTCGGCTGGTACTGCTAGGGTGCCACAGCTCACCCTCCCCCATTATCCACCAGAGATGAAGCTTCATAACGCTGAATCCCCTACTGCTGCTACCTCCGCAGTCATCTAAGGCACCGGAGGAAGCAGCAGGGCCTACCGGAACTTCGTCACAATCGCTCGCCATTCATTCCTATTTCTAGCACGCTCTCTTGCCTCTCTCACATTTATCCTCCTATCACCAGAGCTTTCTTCACTCCATCCATCCACCCAAACCTTGGCCTTCCTCTTGTACCTCTCCCATCAACTCTTGCATTCATCACCTTCTTTAGCAGACAGCCATTATCCATTCTCTCAACATGGTCAAACCACCTCAACACATTCATATCCACTCTATCTGCTAACTCATTTCTTACACCCGTTCTCACCCTCACAACTTCGTTCTTAACCCTATCTACTCGAGATACACCAGCCATACTTCTTAGACACTTCATCTCAAACACATTCAATTTCTGTCTCTGTCACTTTCATTCCCCACAACTCCGCCTACCGGAACTTCGTCACAATCGCTCGCCATTCATTCCTATTTCTAGCACGCTCTCTTGCCTCTCTCACATTTATCCTCCTATCACCAGCGCTTTCTTCACTCCATCCATCCACCCAAACCTTGGCCTTCCTCTTGTACCTCTCCCATCAACTCTTGCATTCATCACCTTCTTTAGCAGACAGCCATTATCCATTCTCTCAACATGGCCAAACCACCTCAACACATTCATATCCACTCTATCTGCTAACTCATTTCTTACACCCGTTCTCACCCTCACAACTTCGTTCTTAACCCTATCTACTCGAGATACACCAGCCATACTTCTTAGACACTTCATCTCAAACACATTCAATTTCTGTCTCTGTCACTTTCATTCCCCACAACTCCGATCCATACATCACAGTTGGTACAATCATTTTCTCATACAGAACTCTCTTTACATTCATGCCCAACCCTCTATTTTTTACTACTCCCTTAACTGCTCCCAATACTTTGCATCCTTCATTCACTCTCTGACATAGATCTGCTTCCACTCCACCATTTGCTACAACAACAGACCCCAAGTACTTAAACTGACCCACCTCGTCAAGTAACTCTCCATTCAACATGACATTCAACCTCGTACCACCTTCCCTTCTCGTACATCTCATAACCTTAATCTTACCCACATTAACTCTCAACTTCCTTCTCTCACACACTCTTCCAAATTCTGTCAATAATCGGCCAAGCTTCTCTTCTGCGTCTGCAACCAGTACAGTATTATCCGCAAACAATGACTGATTTACCTCCCATTCACGGTCATTCTCATCTACCAGTTTCAATCCTCGTCCAAGCACTCGAGCATTCACCTCTCTCACCACTCCATCAACATACAAGTTAAACAACCACAGCAACATCACACATCCCTGTCTCAGCCCCACTCTCACCGGAAACCAATTGCTCACTTCATTTCCTATCCTAACACAAAATACTTCCATAAAAAACAAATTATGCACATTCTGAAAAAATTCATGATTTTGTTTACATATTTATGAACTGTTTTTGTATAAGATACATTAAATCTCGTGCGCATATGTAGGTGAAATTGAAAGTACTGTAATATCTTTGTCTAAGTCAATATTTGTGATAACTAAAAAAAAAAAAAAATTGTACAAGATTTATTAACCAAATCTTTGCAAGTTTTTCAGTATACAGTATTTCTTATCTGCAGATATTTGTAAGCTACGTATTTTTGATGATAGTTGAAGGTAAGGGGATAGAGGAGTCTTCAATCAACAAATGAGAGTGAATGATTGGTAATCTTATGAGGCTAGACTACTAACATTAAATAATTTGGTTCATCATGAGGTTGGCTTCATTTACATAGACCAAGTTGCATCGATCAAAAATAAATTTCATCATCAACAGTGCTATATACCGTGAGGTAACTATAATGCTGAGTGTTTAGGCTAACTTTTTTTTTTTTACTAGCTAACAAATTAACTAAGGAATAAGACCTCAGAATGGAAATTATCAGCTACTTGTGGTATGTGTAAAATTCTATTTTAATAATATTAATAACTTATCTGACCTTGTACATACTTATGCAAATACAGTATGCCAGAAAAAATCCAATAAATTATCTTGTTAATTTATTCTTGTTTACAACTTATACTCTATTCAATAATGGATTCATTCAAAACCTAAATATTTTGTTCTACAACATTGTCATGACTTCTGATTTTGAAACATTTGCATGAATAGTTTCTATATCTTTAATACTATAATTCACTGGCAGATCCCATCAATTGAAAAACACTGCTTGTTTAAAGGTTTAAAGGCTGCTCATGAATGACAAATGCAAGGGACAGTGACATTGCCCTATAAAGCATGACAATACCCTAGAGTCTGACCATATATACATATGATCAGCACACAAGGGCCCTCACCACTCAAGCTAGGACCAAGGAGGGCCAATCAATGGCTGCTGATGACTCAGCAGATAGACCTATAGGCTCCCCCAAATCTGCCATCCTTAGCTCACAAGGATGGTGAGGTTGCAGCGGACAAAGGAACTAACGACTTTGAGCGAGACTTGAAATCCAGTCTAGTGATCGTTAGTCAGGGATGTTACCACAATATTAAAAACTTTAACCTCAAACTACTATTTTCATTTTAAACAATGGACATCTACTGCTGAATGACGAGCCAAGTATGAAATGAACAGTTTTGTGTAAATACTGTATTACAAACCATTTAAAAAACCAAATACAAAACATCTCTAAAACCCACCCTTTAATACACTCTTTTAGCATAGCAGATAATACACACGGCACATGTACAAGTCTCCTTTACCTGTATACTACAGAATGATATCCTGGCGCTTGCTCGTCTGTGATAGGGCGTAAGAAGATAGATGCAAAACGGTGAGCAGCTATTTCATTCCATAAAATCATTATGGGCTTCTTCCAGGATTTGTAAGATCGTTCACTGTCCATGTCATCACTGAAAATTGTGAAAAAATTAGTGAGTTATCAACAAGAATATTATTTTACATAAAGATTTAATACTAAATCACAAGATCACTACACTGGGGGAGGATCATGCAAATATGACAAATTCGGAGATAATTTGTATTTTTCCTAACCATACAAACCTTAGCTATTTACATTGGGTTTACCTTTCGGCGTAGCTGAAATGGCGAGCCATTAGAATTTAACGAGGGTGTATTACCCCCGCGCTAGTTAGCAGGGGGGTAGGGGAGTGGTAGCTAGCTACCCCTCCCCCCCTCACACACCGGTGAACTGCTTCACTTCACTTAGAGGTAGGACTTGTCTTGGGGGACAGGGCTGGCGGGCAAATATGTGTAAATAGCTAAGGTTTGTATGGTTAGGAAAAATACAAATTATCTCCGAATTTTTCATTTGTTCCGTAACCGAAATACAAACCACGCTATTTACATTGGGTGACTTACCCCTTAGGAAGGGTGGAAAGTCCCCAGCTATACTGGGTTTGGCTTTACCCGGGGACTCAGAATCCGAGTGAGTCGCACTCGAGAAAAGGAGTCCCTGCACCTCACAAGTTCCTTGCTCCGCAAGGAAACGTGTGGCCTACATAAGCTTGTGTGTGAAGGAAGAAGTGTGACCCGTCCTAGGCAGTTGACCTGGAGTTCCAGAAGGAACTCTGGGTTAGGACGTTCCCAATACCACCTCGTCAGGGTATGGGGGACGCGACAGTATTGACTCAATACTCGGAACACAAGGAAGTATGGTTTACCTGCAGAGGTTTGAGGTCAGCTATGCAGAGACCAGGATGCTGCTTCCCCAGTAGAGGGGACGATGAAGAAAGAAGTAAGGGCCAGACATACTTCTTTCGTTCATGCAGACTAAAACCTGATAACAATGCCCTCAACCTTCTGCTACCTGTCCAAAAAGGAGCCTGAGCTTAGACCAGCTGTTGTGTAGCCACCACAGAGCGATAGAAACGTATCGATACTCCTGTGGGTCACGTCCTGCAGGAAGCGGGCTGCAAAGGTCATTAGACGCTTCCAGACTCCAGCTTGTAGCACCTGCGTCACAGAGTAGAACTACTCGAAGGCGAGGGACGTTGCAATGTATCCGACATCGTGCTGTAGGGCGAAGTGACGGGGGAGGGTCTGGATTCAGGTCGAGATGAATGTCCTTGAGTCCAAGCTGAAAAGGTATACTGGTGACTCTCCCCTGTGTCCTTCTTGTGCTCCCAACCCGGCTGCACGTGAGGACAAACTGCAGCTGTTCCCAAAGATAACCCCTCGATTCCTTTACTGGCAAGAAGGAGAAGGTTTGGGTCATCTGATACAGAATGGTGACTCGAAATCTTGAAGGATTTGGACCGAAGGGCCGGGACCCCAAGATTCTGAGTCTAGCAAACAACCCAGGAGCGAACCTGAATGTTGCCTTCCCCTATTCCTTAGAAAGGGCGGAGTCGTACGAGACCAAGAAGATTGCTTACACACTGTCCAAGGCCAGAGTGAGCAGGAGCACCGTCCCCCAAGACGGAATACAATCCGAGGCCTGACGTAATGGTTCTTGAGAAGATCTCTTAAGGGACTAAAAAGTCCGAACCATGCTCCATGGAGGAGGTCCCACTCCGACTGGGGGCAGGGACGTTCGCAGCTTTGCATGAGCGAAGAAAGGTCCAGCGGGAAGGAAAAGTTTATTCCTTTCAGCCTGAAGGCCAGGGAAAGGCTGAGCGACAGGCTTCACTGCCGAGAGCGGAAAGGAGTTTCCTCCCGCCGAAAAGCAAGAACTCCGTTATTGCTGGAGAAGAGGCCTCAAGGGAAGAGGTATCTCTCCCACGACACCAACCACAGAAGACTCTCCACTTCGCCTGGTAGACCCCTGCGGATGACTATCGCAGGTGACGCGACCTCCGCCCCGCGACTGTAGCAGGTTGTCTCTTCTTGAGGAGGCGGAGTAGTGTCTCCGGGCGTGAAGCCGAAGCGATGCCACGGCTCGTGAAAGATGTTGTAGTGTGGTTGTTTGAGTAGCCTGTGCCGTGGGAGAAGCTCTCCCGGGAGTTCCGTCAGGGGAAGCAGAGGGTCCGGAAACCGTTCCGCGTATAGTCACAGTGGAGATCTCAGGGCCCTCAAAAGGTTGACAGACAACCTGGTCTTGTTGACACCCATTCTCAACAGACAACAATGGTGGGAAGACGCAGGCGTCGATGTTGTCCCATCATCACCGGAAAGCATCTTGCCAAAGAGTCTTGGGGTCTGAGACTGGGGGGAAGAACAGCGGAAGCTTGAAGTTCCAAGCTGTCGCGATCAGGTCCCCCAGGCCAGGACTTGCTGGTTACTAAAAGCCAAAGACCCCCAGGTACCCTCTATCTGCGAGGCTCTGCTCAGATAGTTGGAGAGAACATTCCTCTACCCGGAATGAGCGAGCCGATAGTGGTATTGAGAGGATCTCGGATCATCTCAGTATCTCTACTGCAAGATGCGAAGGTATGAAAATGCGTCCCTTGCTGGTTGGAATACGCCAGTACCATGAAGTCGTCGCGCACGGAGCGACTCGGCAGGAACTGTAGGATCTGAAGAGGGGCAAGACTACGGCCCCTAAACCTGCCTGAATGATGGAGAGGTATCCTTCAGGTCCTGACCATAGGCCTGAACCGGAACATGCCCCCCCCCCCTTTTCTTTGACGAGTCCGAAAACAGCATCAAAATGTGGGGAAAGGACGAGAATATCCACTCCCATCAAGAGGTTCCATAGGTCAACACCCATTGCAGGTCTAAACATTCCGCTGGTCCCATAGGGGCCAGAAAGTCCGGTTAATCGTTGCTTTGATACCACCGGAACTTGGGCCGCCCCACAGGGAACTTATCCTGAGGCAACCGTTCGGGACTTTAGACGGGTCAATGAGGAAAAGAGACCCAGGAAACGTTCCAAGGTAGGACTGAAAGCTCTGCTTGACTGAGAACAGGTACTGCGACTCTCTTCAGCCTTGCCACAGTCAACTGAAGGGAAGGCTCGGAGAAGGAGGCAACAGCATCTGGCGTCCCCAGGCGGTCACCTATCCAAGTACTGACCAGACCCAACGTTGCTTAACTTCGCTGAACAGACGAGAAGCAGTGTTTCCAACGTGGTAAGGCCGTTGACTCAATATCATGGCTAGATACTCCAGATGTTGAGGCAGAAGTAGAGAAGGCTCCTCGCAAATTACCATGATCCCTCACTCATGGTAAGGACCCGGAAGCTTGTCCCGGCGTTGAAGAAGGTCGAACCCGAGCCTACCAGAGTTGACCAGACCTCCAAAAGGCGAAGGAGGCAGAAGCCTACTCCTGAGCGGCCATGAGGAAAGCAAGGAGAGTTCTCTGGGGAAAAACCTGCGATGCCGCGGCGGGATCGCCACACTGCATCTCAAGTCTAAGCTGAATTCCAAGAACTTCCTGGAAGATGGATGGAATGGAAACTGGAAGTACCCGTCCTTCCGATCTAGGGCCTAAGGAGTCCTGCCGCCTCGTTACCAGTCTGATCGATTCTGCTGTTCCACGCTGGACGAAGTTTGTTCGACAAACTTGATCAGAGCTGAGAGGTCGACGACGGAATTCCCGTCTCAGATGCTTTCCTACGAGAAAGGATCGACTGAAGAAGCCGGGGGGTGAAGCCGTCGACGACCCTATGGAGGACCTTCTCCTAAGGCATGGATCATTCTGCCCAAACGGGCAAAACTCTTGCCGACCCCATGGCATAGAGGTTCAGTGACACTGAATTCGCTGACAGAGACGGAGAGATGGTAAGAGCGAGGCGCGATATCCTTGGCTGATCACGGAGATCGTGCAGGAATCGGCATCGGGAAGCTGATATCCGGATGAGTAACCTTAGGCATCCTCCCAGCATGAGATCTGCAAGGGGGGGTTGCTAATCCTAGTGTCTGTGAACTCTGCCGCTCCCTCTAGGATTATGCCCCCCCGGGAGAGCCTCCCGTGCTACCTGTCCCTGACAGGAGGGGACTGCTATTGGACACCTTGTCTTAGCTGCCGTAGCCGGTCCGATAACTTAGGCCGACGAGGCTGAAAGAAGAGGCGCTGGAGGCCTGCAGGGTCTGGAAGAAAGGGCCTTGGAGGAGTGATTAAGTAAAGACAAAACAAACAATGGCTGCCAAGCGAGGACAAAGACAGAGACGTCTGTCCATTGTCCGAGCCAAAAGTGAAGTGAAGCAGTTCACCGGTGTGTGAGGGGGGGAGAGGTAGCTAGCTAGCACTCCCCTACCCCCCTGCTAACTAGCGCGGGGGTAATACACCCTCGTTAAATTCTAATGGCTCGCCATTTCAGCTACGCCGAAAGGTAAACCCAATGTAAATAGCGTGGTTTGTATTTCGGTTAAGGAACAAAACATATTTACACAAGGGTCCATAAAATGTTGTTTATCACAAAATTATTTTTTTGTTATGTACTGCAGTATTTATCCAATATTTGTTAAATGCTTTTTTAAGAACCACATCTGACAAGATACATAAAAATTAGGTTTTTAAAGGTTTTATGATTAGCCTAAGTAGTGAATGGGAACTAATACTAACAGGAAGAGGTACCAATTTTTTACCACATTGACTCTAATACTGTATGTGTGAGGAGGAAGGAAGAAAGTTAAATATTGGTTATCTACTGTATAAATATAGCGAATTTTGTTTGAAAAGAATCTTACCCATTATTAATTTAACGATTACCACACTAGAGGGGTTGAGGGAGTGTGATACACTACTAGCTATACTGTAGTGAAAAAATTCATGTGCAAGTGATTACTAAATCAAGAGAGGCAAATACAGTAGTTCCTTGGTTTACGAGCTCAATTTGTTCCAGGAATGAGCTCGTAACCAAAAATACTCATATTCTAAAGCAATCTTTCAATAAGAAATAAAGTAAATTTGCTCAAGCATTCCACTAAGTCCATAAATACACATAAAGTAATACCTCTCGATACGAAAGTTTCGGTTTACAGAAAATTTATGATACAAAAAGAGATACGAAGATTGTTTTTGCCTCGTATTACAAAAAAAATCCTTCACGATGCAAAAAGAGATTCACGCAGCTGCCTAGAAAATAATCTTAAAATTTGTGAGCTGCAAAACTGTAAACTTGCCACCATTGTCCTGCTCTTTCATTGGTTATCTCCCTATCTTGATGTTAGTTATAGATATAAGATCCTGCTCTCCTATTAGTCAACATCTACGTATTGGTGTTCCTTGACCATTTTGTTTCAGCAGGGCAATTGTTTACATTGAATTCGTGTTAGTGATTTCGCTTTCGTACTTAAAGTTTTTGTATTGCGTTATGTAATTCTACTGTACAGTATAGCCATGGGTCCCAAGAATGTTGCTGATGATCAAGGAAAGATGATGATGATGCTTCCTATGAAGACAAAGTTTGAGATAATCAAGAAATAGGAGGCTCGTATGCTGTTGAGTGTGATCCCTAGGGAATATGGCCGAAATCTGTTGACTATAGGCTCCATCCCTAAGCAGAAGGAAGCCATCAAAGCAGCAACACCTTCTAAGGGCATGACTGTCTTTTCAAGTAAGGTGAGCCACGGTCATGATGAGATGGAAAAATTTCTCCTCAGGATTAAAGACATGGAAATTGCTTGAGACATGATCATTGAGATGATAATCTGACACAAGGCCAAGGCCATTTTCGGTGATCTCGTGCACACTCAGGCCAAAGACGACGCAGGAGAAGGGACATTGCAGCAGGCACCCAAAGAGTTCAAGAGACGGTCTGGCATTCATTTGATGGTGCGACAAGGGAAGCTGCCCGCTCAGACAAGAAAGCAGCTGAGGCCTTTGTTAAGACATTTGACAAGCTGACTCCCCATCCACGAGGAATACAGCCCCCAGTAAGAGAGAGAGAGAGAGAGAGAGAGAGAGAGAGAGAGAGAGAGAGAGAGAGAGAGAGAGAGAGAGAGAGAGAGAGAGAGAGAGATTCTTGTAATCATTTTTATCACTAAATTAGATTACTAAACAAAGGGTTTACACCACTGAATAGTTTACATGTGTTAATTATAAAGTTGGGCTTTTCGGCTTTGCGTGGACGGGTTGAAAAAGTCGGCCCTGCAAGAGTAATTATTGTGAAACCGTGAATAGGTAATTTTTTATTTAATATGTAATATGGTTTTCTGTACTGCACATGACCGAATCCCCAAAGATCGGACAAATAGATATCAAGACCCAACTGTACCACCTACCAAGATGAGTGATTTTCTAATCACATACGAGACACTGTAATGGAATGTGCTGAAAGAGAAACTACAAGAGCGCTTGTGGGTGCAGAAATGCTCGTCAAACGCTTCCACTCCTTTATACTGCATGCGCTGACAAGTGCACAAGAGTGTGAGCAATCGCTACTGGGTTGTATAATGCACGAGCTGGCACACGAACACTTGCCAAAGTTCTCTCTCTCTAAAGGTTCGCAAACAGCCTTTGCCTCGTGTTCCTCCTTGCGAGAACAAGCGAGCTCAGATGGTGACGAGCGAGGTGTGACTGGTTTAGAGGAGAGTGCTTGTAGGTGTTGCAATGCACTCTCTAACCAAGCCAGCAGAACTCACAAGGGAGAACTCCCCTAAGGATTTAGTCCAGAGGCCTACACTTGCACGAGACTCGTGGACACTAATGATGCCACAGTGGCAAGGTGAGATACTCCCTTGGCTCTGGGGAGCCAGGGGGTGTGATCACTTGAAGGCTCTGAAGAGTCTAGCTCCGGAGAGCTGTGCATGGTGGTAATGAGTCACACATACACTTGCAAGTAGTTTGAGGGGGAGACTACTTGAGTGAGGACGACCTCTCACTTCTGCTGGATTATCCAGTGTAGGTGCAAGAAGGGTTGGCAAGCTCACAGGGTTAATGATTGCAAAAATCCTCGGGTTGAGTACAGTAAACTCAGTGTGCTAGGCTAGAACTCAGCAGACAACCAGTCTGCAGAACCACAGGTGCAAAAGGAATGGCGGAGGAAGTTTCTGCTAGAGGCACGAGATGGACAGAAGGGACTCCCTCCATTGGCTCGGGATGGGAAGGGCCAAGACTACTACTTCCTATGTCTATTGTACCACTTTCACAGGGAAGATGGCCACTCCCAACAATCGGACCAAGGAGAAGCCTCTGTGCAAAAGTGTCATCTGCCTGAAGGACAAAGCTGGTGAGGATCAATCTCCCTGTTTAACATAAAGCTAATGCAAGAGCGGTCCAATATGGCAGGGCAACCTGCATGGTCGCAGTCCTCAAATACCAATTACACCTGTAAAAGAAAAAACCAAGTTATTATAGCTAAATTCAAAGAAATATCCAGGAGGCACACATATGTATGCCTTCCCTCTACCGTAGCCAAATTAAAAATGAGCTCAGCTGATAGGCGAGTGTGAGAGAGGGTAGGTCGGGTTAATCAAGCCCAGCTAGTGGAGGGTCATTGACCTCACTAAAAAGTTTTTATGACTAATCCAGCTCACACTGAATCATCTCTACTACGTACAGAACAAAGGTTTGTATTTGTGTAATGAACAATTAAAAGATTGAAATAGGTTGCACACATGATAAGAAGCAATTATAAAGAATTACACTAACATGATTGGAGGTAGCAGCAGAGTAAATAGTAGTAGGTTGAAGACCCAAAAAATAATGGAAAAAGACCTAAGCAGATGACAATTCAAGCATGAATGAGAGCTCTGAGCATAACTGAAAATAAATTATGATGTCTAAGTTTATAAAAGCAACTGAGTAACATTTATTGATGATGATGGCTTAAAATATAAATACCAGTTAAACCAAATCAACCTTAAAGTTTACATCCTTGTCAATATCCAGTGACCTTTGCAATAAAAAAAAAACTAGAAAAACAAAATATAATCTAAAATTTCTCATTATCTACATCCAAACAATATAACCTTACCCGTAATGAGTTGAAGCTGGAGAAGTAGGCCCAGATTCACATATCTGTGGGGAGTACTCATGGTAATCAGCTCCAGAGATTTTTCTTTTCCCACTTCTTGGAAAATTTCCATCTTCCTCACTCATCCAATCCCTAAGTTGAGAAGGAAATAAGATTTTGAATACATTTGTAATGCTGATATGTGTAAAACTTGTGTAAAACCTAATAAAAGCTATATATGACAAAAATACCATTAATTCACAGTGGTGAAGACCCAGTGGTCTGGTTGAGATTCTTCCATAATACACCACAATACTGCATTCTTCATCAGTAACCCGTTTCCAATAAGTACATAACAAAGGGACTCCGTCATAAAAGGTTTATCCAGTTGGTCATTAACATTCACGGGGGTTAAGTAACAAGACACACTAAATAATGTATATGTGGTTAAGAATGGATACTTTTGATAAGTAAGTTCCCAAGTTATCCTACATGTCAAGAGGATAACGTATCAAGTAACTATCGTTTCAAGTTAACAGGTCTGCTTATATAGTTAGCTTCCTTTGAATAGAAAAGTGATTCCTCTAAGATCCATCCAAAGTAAGAGCACTTTTGCCGTGTGGAACTGATTCTGATCTGGTCAACCCATTCTTCCGAGTGTAAACCAGTGCCATCGAGTTGTCGGAAAAAAACACCACGCACTTGTTCATTACAAGAGATTCCTGAGCCATAAGGGCCCAGAGTACAGCTAAGAGTTACAGACAATTGATATGTATGGCAGATTCCATCTCTATTTACCTGCCTGGGAGAGAAAGACAATCCATAGTTGGCCCCACCCTTCCTGGGAAGCATTCATGAAAAGAGGCAAGTCACTCCCCTACTCAAACAAGGATCATCCAACATTTCACCAGTCACAGCTGACTCTGCTTTGCTGATGTGAAAATAGTGTCTAGATCGAACATCTAATGATGATAGACATGTCACAGAAAACCACCTCATCTCAAACTGACCCATCGAAATGGACTTAAGGGATGCAAATATCCCTAGTCTCCCCTCCACATACAAAATGACAGAGCTTTCATCTGCTTGAATTTCTCCAGAAAATGCCGAAATGAGTGAATATTCTTCCCTGATGGAAAAGCCCAAAAAGGAAATGACTATCATGTTTCCCCAACACAAAAATCTTTGATTTGGAAAAAAAAAAAAAAAAAAAAGACTTAGCATTGACCACAACATCCAACCTTCTCAATATCCTGAGCAACAATACCTGATGAACTCTAATCTTTTCCAAGGAGGGATATAAAATTGAATAATCGTTTAGGTAAAACAGAATCCTGATGCCCCGAAACTTGAGAAATTTCAAGATTGGAGCTATCACTTGGCAAATACTCAAGCTTTCCATCAAACAAAGGAGTTTCTTTTATTCTGATGAATCTGAACTTGAAAGTAATCCACTGTAAAGTCTATAAAAACCATCCCAACCCTTTTCCTTACTGTTCCCAGGAGTGAAGGAGTTTCCCTTAAAAATCTAGTGAGAAATATCCTGTTTAAAATCAAACCATCCAGAATTGGACTTCAATGTGCCAATGCCTTGTGTATAAGTGTTTACTTTGATGCCAGTCATATGGCAATACACATTTATAAATACTTTTATCAAAGAACACAAATCTAGACAAACAGAAGTACACGTCAATAACTTTTACTATATATACATATGATCATCGAAGGAAAATATCAAATTCTTAGTAATTTGTATTTTTCCTAGCATACTTACCACGGACTACTCTCTCAGGAGTTACTCTTTAGTTTAAACTTGCGACCAGAAAATTTTTCCCCCAACCAGGACTCCATTCCAGACGAGAGGCATAAAGCCTCAGGCCGGTAATATACCCCAGGGAATGTTCCCTGCGCAAAACGACCTTCCGCTGTCTTTGACCCACAATGCACCAAGAAGAAGGCTGTGTCAGGCCTGATAAGGACAGGGCAAAGGTCGCCATTCGTACTCGAACCAGGTGCCACCGTTGTCTCAGTGCCAGCTACTTCCGAGAACTAGCGGGATAGGTAGGGTGGGACATACCTTCGAGAGTAGTCCGTGGTAAGTATGCTAGGAAAAATACAAATTACTACGAATTTAATATTTGTTCCGATGCATTGTAACCATGGAATACTCTCTCAGGAGACTTAGGCTTAGGAGGTGGGAACTGAAACGAGGAAGGGGCGGAAGACAAGGTGATATGGAAGACCTGTTGGGGAAAAAACTTCAAGAAACCTGCAATAACACACGCCCAAGTTGGGGGACATCCATCGACATAGAACTGTCATACGTGCCATGTAGCTGGAGAAGGGGATATGGAACTCACCGCGTCTCCCACCTCGGACGTTAACACAGTGTGCAAGTCGTGGCATTAAATCCCCTGTTGTGCCACCACGATGGGGCCGAGTTTGTACTCATCGCGAGACACTAAGGAGCAGTCTTTCAGGTAATGGGAAGTGAAGGTGTTCTGTCTCTTCCACACACCTGCTTTAAGAACTTGTGCCACTGACATATTCTTAGAAAAGGCCATCGATGTACTGATGGACCTGATATCAGGGGGCCTGGCAGACGAGGGTGCCGGCTTGCCCTTCGCTACATACGCTCTTCAAATTACCTCCCTGAGCCAGTAGGAAATTGTGTTCTTCGAGATCGCCTTCCTCACTTTGCCCGTGGAGACAAACAAGTGTTTCATGACGGGCCTTAAGCGGGACATCGATGCCAGGTACTTTCGGAGAGCCTTAACTGGACACACCAGAAGGTCCTCTGAGTCCTCTGACTTAGGGATGGCTGGGATCACCACCTCTGAGAACCTTGGATCTGAGACTGCTGGGTTCTGGGTCTTGGCTACGAAGGAGGGCACTAAGGTTAAGATTGCCTCCTTCCATCTGATGGAGTGACTAACGTTGGTTGCCAGCCCATGCAATTCGCCCACCCTTTTGGAAGAGGCCAGGGTGAGGAGGAACACAATCTTCAGGGTCAATTCTCTGTCCAGGGCCTGCCGCAAGGGCTCGAATGGTGGTTTCTTGAGGGAGTCCAAGACCAAGAGGACATCCCACTCCGGAGCCATCAAGGAGTGAGGAAGGCAGGACTGCTCATAACTCTTGATAAGCATGGACAGTTGCCTGGAAACACCCAGGTCAATTCCTTTCAACCACGCGATCTGTCCCAAGGCAGCTCTGACCCCTTTGATGGATGGCACCGACATCTTCCTATCTAGGCGTAGGTGAACCAAGTAATCTGCTATTGCCGGGATGGAGGCTCTTATGGGCTTACAGTCGTTCTTCTGGCACCACTTAGCTTGGTATATGGCCCTCGAGGAGGAGCGGAGGCAGCCCGTCATCTGGGAGGCCGCCCTTGGGGAGAATCCTTCCCTCGTCAGGAGGCGCTCGATAACCTCCACGCGTGATGGGAAGGGGCCACGACTGGGCCACTGCTAGGTCTCGTAGGTCGGGGAACCACTCCTTTTCTGGCCACCAGGGGGCGATTAGAGTCAGCTGAACCCCTTTGGAAGTCCTTAGTCTGTTTAGGGTCTGCCGCAGGAGCTTGAACAGAGGGAACATGTAGGCATCCAGGCCGTCTTCCATGACTGCTGTTGGAATCGGGACTAGGGAGCAAAACACTGGTAGTTTGGCGTTCAGCCTGGTTGCAAAGAGGTCCAGGGAGGGAGACCCCCACCTTGATATGACACTCCTTGCTACTTCTGGATGAAGGGACCACTCGGTGCCTAGGACTTGGCCTCTCATGCTCAAGCTGTCTGCCACTACGTTTCTTTTTCCCGGAATGAATCTCGCCGTCAGGGTAGTCCCATTTCCCTCGGCCCAGGTTAGAATCTCCGTCAGATCCTGTAGAAGACGGGACCTCAGACCACCCTGCTTCTTGATATAGGCGACCACCGTGGAGTTGTCCGACATTAGGGAGATTTTTCTGCCGCTGACTTCGTCCGCCAGGGACAGTAAGGCCCTCTGCGCTGCCAGTTCTAGCTCGTATATGTGGAGGGTCTTCTCCTCCTCGCTCCACAGGCCCGATACCGAGTTGTCCTGCAGGTGGGCTCCCCAGCCCTCCTTGGACGCGTCCGTGAATAGTAGTATTTCCGGAAGAGAGTCCAGGAGGGATACCCTTGCCAGTGTATTCTTCTTGTCCAGCCACCACTGGAGAGCCTCCCTGGATGCCTGCAATAGGGAGAGCTCCTTTGGACGATCCCTGGTCTGAGGAGATAACAGTCTTTTCATGTCCCACTGGATTGGACGTAGTCGTATCCTGCACAGAGGGACCAACTTTTCCAAGGCCACCAGGTGACCCACGAGCCTCTGCCACTGACGAAGGTTGGCCGTTTCCCCACTGAGGAACGGTTGACTGACTTCTTCCAGGGGTTCGAGCCTCTCTGATGTGGGGAAGGCCTTGGCTTGGACCGAACATAAATGCATTTTCAGGTACACTGTCCTCGTGGAGGGAGGTAGCTGGGACTTCTCCCAGTTCACGACAATCCCCAACTCGTTGCATAATTCCAACTTGTCCCTCTGCTTGATGCGGTCGTCCTTCGATCCCGAGAGAAGGAGCCAGCCGTCTAGGTACCTCAAGAGCCTGATACCCCTCTCGTGGGTCCAACGCGACACCAGAGTAAAGACCTTCGTGAACACTTGGGGGGCTGTGGAGAGACCGAAGCAGAGGGTGCAGAACTGGAAGACCTCTTCTCCCCACTTGAACTTGAGGAACTTCCTGCTGGAGGGGTATACTGGGATTTGGAAATAAGCATCCTTTAGGTCTATGGACAGCATGAAGTCACCCCGCCTGATAGCAGCCAGGACAGTGCGAGGGGTTTCCATCTTGAAAGGCGTCTTCCTGATGAATTTGTTGAGGGAGGAAAGGTTTATCACCGGTCTCCAACCTCTTGTGGCTTTCTCCACCAGGAAGAGCCGACTGAAGAACCCCAATTCTTGTAGGGGTGCTCGTTGGACAGCGCCTTTCTGTAGTAACCCGCAGATTTCCTCTCCTAGGGCTAATCTCCTGGCCTTGTCCTTGGGGGTAGTAGTCTGGGCTTGTGCGTCCGTTATTAATGGGGGTAGGTCGTCCTCAAAGGGCAATCTGTACCCATCGCGAAGGACTTGAATAGTCCAAAGGTCCACGCCCTGCGCAGCCAATGCTTCCCACTGATAGGGAACTTGTTGCTGCATGGTCGTCGATTCTGTCCGAACTCCTGCCGACCGTTAGGAGGGGCGCTTCTGCCTGGGGCGGAGGAGGGTTGCGGATGTCTGGACCAGCCTGGAGTGGCAGGAGCCTGTGGAGAAGGAGGGGGAGGCCTGTTAACAGCCTTGGTCTGGGAGCCTCCCTATTCCCATGATTATGATGTCTGGAAGAGGAGCTGGAGGCCCTGTGGAGAATGGCATCTCTGTTGTCCCTCCTCCACTTATCGAGGGCTTCTTCAATTAAGCTGTCATCAAACAGCACCTCATTTGACAACGGCGAGTTTCGTAGGTTCCTTATTTCCCTCGAGGGAAGCCTCCTCGACATCCTGTGAAGAACTGTGTCCCTCCTACGAAGGACGATGTTGGAAGCGGCTACCAGGGACTGTTCGGCTAGGAAGCAGAGGCCCTCCCTCCTGACACTGCAAGTTTCACAAACTGTTCCTTGGCCTGGTCCGTCCACCCCGGCTGTTGCAGAGCCAAGGAACCCATGGCGTTGGACCATAGGTCCACCCACGAGGAGAGGGAATGAAGACCACAGTGCTGACTCGAGGGCGACGATCTCCTGGATAGAAAAGGCCACCGAACCCCCGGGAACCTTATCCTCCGATAATCCGGGAGACAGGGATGCCAAGTTCCCCTCTACGGGTCTGGCCGTCTGAGGGAAATCCTGAGGGGCGTAGAATCTTCGATGCCTTACCCTCGGGTAAGGCAACAACTTCATTGACCCCGAGGCCTTCAGAGAATTCTTGGGGTCGGCGATGGGCCCCCTAATCTTCCCCAGCTTTCTGCCCTGAGATGGGGCCAAGGGGAGAGACATAGGGGGACGAGCTTCTCGAAGGATGCCAAACTGCTCCTCCAACAAAGAAAACTTCCCCTGGAGGAATAACGGGGCTGGCTTTGGCCGGTTATTGAGGTGCCTGATGAGCGCCAACATCCTGGAGAAGGAGGAGGAGTCTTCCACCGAAGGGTCCTCTTCTACCAGACACTCCAATGACTGGTGGGCATCGTCTCCGAAGAGTCTCCCCTCCGGAAGTCCTGTCCATGAAGGGGAGGATGAGCCCTGGGCGGAGCCTCTGCTCTACGCCCACTTGATGAGGCATGAAAGTCTAAGAGACCTCTATAACCTTGGGAGCCCCTTGAAGAATTTGATATATAACTGGCGACTGCCTGCCACATCCTCTAGCCTTCTCTTCTTGGGGTTGCAGTAGCCGGTTTGGCAGAGGCGGGGGGCGATGGGTTGGAGAAGGCAGCAGGCCAAGATGGCGGCGCAGCAGCGTGAGCCGATGCGGAGGTGGCAGGCAAAAATGGTGGCACGGCGGCGTGAGCTGATACGGAGGCGGCAGGCCAAGATGGCGGCGCAGCGGCGTGAGCCGATGAGGAGGCCTGTGAGGCAGCTCTAATAGATGGCGCTGATGGACGAGGGGGCGCCCGATATCCCCGAGACTGCCATGCAGTAAGTGAAGGCTGTGCGCACGTGTGGGCAGGCCAAGATGGCGGCTCTGGTGGCCGGTCGGAGCGCACCACGTGTGAGACACGTGGGGCGGTCAACTCGCTCATCCTGTCGATCTTTTCCTCCAATCTCCCAAGAAGGGATATGTGCGCCGAACTCACTCAAGTGGACGGTAGGGGAGGGGCCGATAACAACGGGGAGTCCGGCGATTCGGCGTGGTCCCTTCTCTCTCGTTGATCTGTTGTAGCGATGGCGATCGACGGAAGGGAAGGAATTATCGAAGAACAGCTCGACAAAGGTCTCGAACCACTGTCTTTCTTCGAGGAAGAACATTCCCTTTTTCCTTTCTTTTTCCTTTTCGTGGCCATAAGAGCCAATTGGGTTTCAGACCACTCAATACACTCACTACATGTATCGCTCTGAGTATAGGCACGATCACGACACGAGGTACACAAAGAATGGAGATCAATTTCCAAATGTGCAAGGAAAGACGAACACGCTTTCCCATTTTCCCCGGACAACGACGTTGAACACGAGTGTTATCCATCTCAACACAAACACTTTGCACACACAATAAGTTGAAAACGCAAACGCAAGTCACAGTTTAAGTCGCAAGCGAAAACTATAGGTCTACACTGGGCAACAACCAGAGTATGAATGGCGACCTTTGCCCTATCATTATCAGGCTTGACACGGCCTTCTTCTTGGTGCATTGTGGGTCAAAGACAGTGGAAGGTCGCTTTGCCCAGGGAACATACCCTGGGGCATTTTACCGGCCTGAGGCTTTATGCCTCTCGCCTGGAATGGAGTCCTGGTTGGGGGAAAAATTTTCTGGACTAAGTTTAAACTAAAGAGTAACTCCTGAGAGAGCAGTCCGTGGTTACAATGCATCGGAACAAATAAGCATTTATTAAGTGATACTGGTACACTGTTTGCATGAATATATTAGCTTTGCAAAATAGTGCAAACAGTTCTTTGTAGCTTTACCATTGCAATGATTTTGCCATTTATTCATATCCGTCTAAAACAATCCAAAAACGAATACATAGCAAATCCAGCAGAAAAAAATATACTCTATTAATTTGCAGCTAAATGACCTTTTAAAGCTCATAAAACCACACTGGATTTGCTTGTAGAACTCCACGTTTGTCAAAACCAGAAACGACATAAAAATTGAAACAGCAAAACATTAATAAACAATCCTATTGCCATGCACTGCCATATAATCTCAAGGGCAATGATAAGAGTGAAAGAAAATAGGAAACTTTTAGAAACTTTTAGAAGTTAAGAGTAGAAGTCGACATTTGACCAGCTTCTAGACAGAAGCCTTATGAATACTAGGAGAGGTTCATAGTCATAATAGCAGTTAGTCCCAAATTTGACCCATTGGACCTCACTCCAGCTAGCACATTCCGGACACGTGTCCGAAGGCGAACACACTTTACCTCTACACGAGGAACACAACGAATAAGGATCAACCTCGGGCTTTGACAAAAAAGCCCCACACGATTTCCCGGCTCTAGGCCCACGACAATGGCGAGCATGCTCCATTGCACACAATCACAAAGACCACAAAAGGAAAGAAAGCTCTAAACACCAATAAAAGCAAAAAGGAACGAAAGTGAAAGCACACTGCAAAGCACTAATTGCGCGGGTAAGGCACTAAAGACCATGTGGTAACCACGTGGCAATGAACACAAAGAGTCGCACTGAGAACAGAGGAGCGGCGTGTGATAACACGACGCGACCAGAAAACGTACTGAAGAGGTGCGACCTGGGAAGCAGGTGGCCTACCTTGGTTTGCCCTCAGGGCACGTTTTTCCCCGCTAGGCCTACCACTATAGAAAATGGGAGTAGGGTAAACTACACAAAACTCTGGTCGTTTGAGAGGAGGTTCCAGGTAACTCCAAAGAAAGTGTTTCGAGGTAAGTCTCTGTGTTGGAACAAATATGAATTCAGTTAATGTTAGGGGTACACTGGTTCATTTAGGTGCACATCATCTTTATGGTATTACTGGTGTTTCTTTCTTATGTTTACTGTCAAGGTGATTCAACTTATCACTCTTCACAATATTGTTTCTAACATACCGTCTATACGTAGCAATTCAATAAAATATTTCCTAAAGAGACAGTCCTATCACAAAAATTACATTTTCTATCATAAAAATTGCATTTTCCATTTGTATAAAATCACAAAAAAAGACTAATTTAAATTGAGTAAAAAGTTTTGTAAATAATGATAAGTTACTTTATATCCTGTATTCAGAACACTGCCAATCATATCTATAGTAATACTAAGGTACTATATATGCTGTAACTTACTTGCTCTCCATGTTATCTTGTTCAAAATCATCTACCTCTTTCTTCTCACTTTTTTCAGGCTTCTTACTTTTGCTTTCTAATTCCTTGTATAATTTAGAGTCTTTGATTACCTTTACTTTCTTTTCATCATCGTCATCATCAGTTTTATCCCTTGACTCTGAATTATCTTCTTCTCTATTCATCAGGTCACTTTCACTTTCTTCTTTCAGAAGGGGTTCCAACTTCTTCTCTTTCAATGGATCCTTTCTTTTCTCTTCTCTTTTTTTCATATCTCGATCCTTTGCTATTCTGACAATCTTCTCATCACTTCCGGTACTCTGAATACTGGCAGTCACAAAATTCTCAGAATTCTGGAAAGGAAAAAAAGAGACAATGAAGCATGAATTATATGATGAATGGAGAATTATTGATTTAAAAGCTCAAGATGGCGAAATCCAACAGAGGCCCTTTGCATCAATAAGCGTAGGAGATGATGATGAAGATACAGATGATAATTTCCCATCATTAAAATCAAAATTCTCAAGAATGGGGAGATTCCTCTGAATGTCTGTTTTTTTTCTAATATTGTTAACATATTAACTTTATTTGTCCCATACTGTATAAGTGAATTTCTGCGCATAACTTTTTACAATGGTGCCAGGTTGTCAGCCTTGTACAAGTTAATAATAGCAAACATCAGTCAGCACATTACTGGAGCATGTTATATTTTAGTTACCCAAGACTATACTGCAGTTACCAATGACTCCTAAATTAAATCAATATACAGTAGTCACCTACATGCCTGGTAAGAACTTAGTAACATGTCAATAGCTAATGTTTACAGGCAAGAGCCCATACCTATAGTATAGTCCAGACCACAAAAAAATATAATAAAAGGTGGAGAAAACTTATTGTAAACTATTTAATTATTGCATAAATGAAAATACAGTACAGTAAGGTTTATTGAAATTTCATAGTTTTGAGCCTTATAAAATGTGAATATATATCAAGATTAATTTTGTACTGTTTTAATCACCAGAACAAAATAAAAAGATAAAACTTAGGATACCCCGCAAAATGTTATTTTTATCAATAAAATAAATTTTTTAATATACTTACCCGGTGATTATATAAGCTGCAGCTCTGCTGCCCGACAGAAAAACTCTACGTTCAAAATACGCCAGCGATCGCTATGCAGGTAGGGGGTGTACATCAACAGCGCCATCTGTCGAGCAGGTACTCAGTACTCAATGTAAACACAGAACCAATTTTCTCCTCGGTCCACTGGGTCTCTATTGGGGAGGAAGGGAGGGTCCTTTAATATATAATCACCGGGTAAGTATATTCAAAAATTTATTTTATTAATAAAACTAACATTTTTCAATATTAAACTTAGCCGGTGATTATATAAGCTGATTCACACCCAGGGGGGTGGGTAGAGACCAGCATTAATTGTTTACATTATTATGAGCTAAGTATTTTGTATTTCATTTTAGCAGTTATTCAAAATAACAAAAATAAAATAAATAAGTACCTGGTAAGAAAGTCGACTTGAACAATTACTCTGCCTTTTTTAAGTACGTCTTCCTTACTGAGCCTCGCGATCCTCTTAGGATGCTGAGCGACTCCTAGGAGCTGAAGTATCAAGGGTTGCAACCCATACTAAAGGACCTCATCAAAACCTCTAATCTAGGCGCTTCTCAAGAAAAGAATTTAACCACCCGCCAAATCAACCAGGATGCGAAAGGCTTCTTAGCCTTCCGGACAACCCAAAAAACAACAATAAAAAACATTTCAAGAGAAAGATTAAAAAAGGTTATGGAATTAGGGGAATGTAGTGGTTGAGCCCTCACCCACTACTGCACTCGCTGCTACGAATGGTCCCAGGGTGTAGCAGTTCTCGTAAAGAGACTGGACATCTTTAAGATAAAAAGACGCGAACACTGACTTGCTTCTCCAATAGGTTGCGTCCATTATACTCTGCAGAGATCTATTTTGTTTAAAGGCCACTGAAGTTGCGACAGCTCTAACTTCATGTGTCCTTACCTTCAGCAAAGCATGGTCTTCCTCATTCAGATGGGAATGAGCTTCTCGTATCAACAGTCTGATATAATAGGAAACTGCATTCTTTGACATAGGTAAAGAAGGTTTCTTAATAGCACACCATAAAGCTTCTGACTGTCCTCGTAAAGGTTTAGTTCGTCTTAAATAGAACTTAAGAGCTCTAACAGGGCATAAGACTCTTTCTAGTTCATTTCCACCCAAATTTGAAAGGCTTGGAATATCGAACGATTTCGGCCAAGGACGAGAAGGTAGCTCGTTTTTGGCTAGAAAACCAAGCTGTAAAGAACATGTAGCCGTTTCAGATGAAAATCCGATGTTCATGCTGAAGGCGTGTATCTCACCGACTCTTTTAGCTGTTGCTAAGCAAACGAGGAAAAGAGTCTTTAAAGTGAGATCTTTAAAGGAGGCTGATTGTAGTGGCTCGAACCTTTCTGACATAAGGAATCTTAGTACCACGTCTAAATTCCAACCCGGTGTAGCCAAACGAAGCTCCTTCGAGGTCTCAAAAGACTTAAGGAGGTCCTGTAGATCTTTGTTGTTAGAAAGATCTAAGCCTCTGTGACGGAAGACTGCTGCCAACATGCTTCTGTAACCTTTGATCGTGGGAGCTGAAAGAGATCTTTCCTTCCTCAGGTATAATAGGAAGTCAGCTATTTGGGTTACAGAGGTACTGGTTGAGGATACTGATACCGACTTGCACCAGTTTCGGAAGACTTCCCACTTCGACTGGTAGACTCTAAGAGTGGATGTCCTCCTTGCTCTAGCAATCGCCCTGGCTGCCTCCTTCGAAAAGCCTCTAGCTCTCGAGAGTCTTTCGATAGTCTGAAGGCAGTCAGACGAAGAGCGTGGAGGCCTGGGTGTACCTTCTTTACGTGTGGCTGACGTAGAAGGTCCACTCTTAGAGGAAGAGTTCTGGGAACGTCCACCAGCCATTGAAGTACCTCGGTGAACCATTCTCTCGCGGGCCAGAGGGGAGCAACTAACGTCAACCTTGTCCCTTCGTGAGAGGCGAACTTCTGCAGTACCTTGTTGACAATCTTGAATGGGGGGAATGCATAAAGGTCTAGATGGGACCAATCCAGTAGAAAAGCATCTATATGAACTGCTGCTGGGTCCGGGATTGGCGAGCAATAAATTGGGAGCCTCTTGGTCATCGAGGTTGCAAAGAGATCTATGGTAGGTTGGCCCCATGTGGCCCATAGTCTCTTGCACACATCCTTGTGTAGGGTCCATTCTGTTGGAATGATTTGACCCTTCCGACTGAGGCAATCCGCCATGACATTCATGTTGCCTTGAATGAACCTCGTTACTAGAGAAAGGTTTAGATCTCTTGACCAGGTGAGGAGGTCCCTTGCGATCTCGTACAACGTCATAGAATGGGTCCCTCCTTGCTTGGAGATGTACGCCAAGGCCGTGGTGTTGTCTGAATTCACCTCCACCACCTTGCCTAGAAGGAGGGACTTGAAGCTTTTCAAGGCCAGATGAACTGCCAGTAGCTCCTTGCAGTTGATATGTAACGTTCTTTGATTCGAGTTCCAAGTTCCCGAGCATTCCCGACCGTCTAATGTCGCACCCCAGCCCGTGTCCGATGCGTCCGAGAAGAGAACGTGGTTGGGGGTCTGAACAGCCAGGGGCAGACCCTCTCTGAGGTTAATGTTGTCCTTCCACCAAGTCAGTGATGACTTCATCTTCTCGGAAATGGGGATCGAGACCGCTTCTAGCGTCTTGTCCTTTTTCCAGTGAACAGCTAGGTGAAATTGAAGGGGACGGAGGTGAAGTCTCCCTAACGAAATGAACTGTTCTAGGGATGAAAGCGTCCCTATCAGACTCATCCACTGTCTGACTGAACATCGGTCCTTCTTTAGCATGTTCTGGATGCATCCTTGGGCTTGACTTGTTCTGGGGCCGACGGAAAAGCCCGAAAAGCTTGACTGTGAATCTCCATCCCTAAGTACACTATAGTTTGGGATGGGACCAGTTGGGACTTTTCCATATTGACCAGGAGACCCAATTCCTTGGTCAGATCTAGAGTCCACTTTAGATTCTCCAGACAGCGACGACTGGAAGAAGCTCTTAGAAGCCAGTCGTCCAAATAGAGGGAGGCTCTGATATCCGCTAAATGCAGGAATTTGGCAATATTCCTCATCAGTTTCGTAAAGATAAGAGGAGCCGTGCTTAGGCCAAAGCACAGGGCTTGAAATTGGTAGACAACCTTTTCGTAAACGAACCTCAGAAAAGGTTGGGATTCTGGGTGGATGGGAACGTGAAAGTAAGCGTCCCTTAGGTCTAAAGAGACCATCCAGTCTTCCTTCCTGACCGCTGCTAGAACAGACTTTGTGGTCTCCATGGCGAACGTCTGCTTTGTGACAAAGACATTCAGCGCACTGACGTCTAGCACCGGTCTCCACCCTCCTGTCTTCTTTACCACTAAGAAGAGACGGTTGTAGAAGCCCGGGGATTGATGGTCCCGGACTTTGACTACCGCTCCCTTTTCTAGTAAGAGAGACACCTCTTGCTTCAAAGCTAGTCTCTTGTCCTCCTCTCTGTACCTGGGAGAGAGATCGATGGGAGACGTTGCTAGAGGGGGTTTGCGTACAAACGGGATCTTGTACCCTTCTCTGAGCAACTTCACAGATTGTGCATCTGCGCCCCTTTTCTCCCAGGTCTGCCAGAAGTTCTTGAGTCTGGCTCCCACTGCTGTCTGAAGAAGGTGGCAGTCAGACTCTGTCTTTAAAGGACTTGGTACCTTTCTTCTTCCCACGTCTCCCTTCGGCACGAGCACCTCCTCTGCTGGAGGCTCTGCCACGAAAGGGCGGGATGAATCTGAACGCTGGAGTGTCCATCCTGGGTCTAGACAATGTAGGCAAAGGGGTGGCTTTGCGGGCAGAGGACGCAACCAGGTCATGAGTGTCCTTTTGAATCAAGGAGGCAGCAATCTCCTTTATCAACTCCTCTGGGAAAAGGCACTTTGAGAGAGGAGCAAACATAAGTTCCGATCTCTGACACTGTGTTACTCCAGCTGACAAGAAGGAGCAAAGGTTTTCCCGTTTCTTGAGGACCCCGGAAACGAACGAAGCCGCAAGCTCACTGGAACCGTCACGTATGGCCTTGTCCATGCAGGACATAATGAGCATGGAAGTTTCCTTGTCAGAAGGGGAGATCTTCCTGCTCAACGCTCCCAAACACCAATCCAAAAAGTTAAAAACCTCGAAGGCTCTGAACACTCCTTTCAACAGATGGTCTAAGTCTGAAGGAGACCAACAAATCTTGGAGCGTCTCATGGCTAGCCTGCGGGGAGAGTCTACTAGACTTGAGAAGTCGCCCTGGGCAGAGGCAGGAACTCCCAAGCCGAGAACTTCTCCCGTGGCATACCAGACGCTCGATCTGGAAGAGAGTCTCGCAGGGGGAAACGTGAATGCTGTCTCCCCAATGTGCTTTTTGGACTGCATCCATTCTCCCAACACTCGTAAAGCTCTCTTAGACGAGCGGGCGAGGACGAGCTTCGTAAAGGCAGGCGCGGATGACTGCGTGCCTAAAGCGAACTCAGATGGAGGAGAGCGTGGGGCCGCAGAAACAAACTGATCAGGATACATCTCCCTGAACAGTGCAAGAACTTTCCTAAAGTCCAAGGAGGGTTGCGTGGTCTTGGGTTCGTCGATGTCCGTATGCGGGTCGTCAATGTGTGCAGCGTCGTCATCATCAGAGAGTCCATCATCTGAATACTGAGGAGGAAGCGGCAAAGGAGTAGGAATTGGCTGGTCAGCTGAGTCCGGCAGCACGGGTGCATGCGTGACTGAACCGGACGCAACGTCATGGAACTGTTGCCCAGTCTGTGAGCTGGCAACAACCATAGCAGCGCGGGGGCGCAAAGCGTCTACTCCAGACTGTCTAGTCTGCTGTGGGCGAGTAGTGGTAACCACACTGGGTTGCGGAGGTTGACGCACCGCGTCAAAACAAAACAACTTAGGTTGTTGTTGTAACTCGCGAACGTCAACGGAAGGTTCCGTGCGTCGCTGAACGTCAACATGCGGCTGGCAGGGTACACTGGAACGCATGGGTGGCGGGACTCTCACAGCTGGAGTGCGGGAGAAGGTAGCCTCAGCGTCCACTGGACGCACAACCGTGGGTGGTTGTAGGCTAGCGGTTGGTGCAGCGTCAACCTTCTCCACACGAAAGTCCTGCATTAATGACGTTAATTGTGTCTGCATGGTCTGCAGCAAAGACCACTTAGGGTCTACAGTAGCAGGTGCGGCAACAGACGGTGTTACTGCCTGATGCGGTACCGCTTTGCCTCTCTTAGGAGGTGTGCAGTCATCGGAAGACTGCAGCGAGTCCAAACTGACCCAGTGGCTACAACTGGGCCGTTGGACTTGCGCGGAAGGGACCGACTTGCGTTTAAGAGGCCGCGAGACCTTGGTCCATGGTTTCTTTCGAGAAACCTCTTCCGCAGACGAGGAATAAATGGACTCTCTCGTCTTCGTGTGGGTGGGGCGATCTTGGTTAGATACGTCCGAAACCACGGAGGGAACGTCTGTTCGCTGATTAAAGCCTCTCGAACCCTTTGGTCGTACGACATTGCTTCTCCCCTGGGCTTGGGAACTTGCAAGAGGTCCCGGACTGGGAGGACGACAGGCACGAACAGACGAACCCTCAAGCGCAACACTATCTACAACACTTTCCACAACACTACCACTCACTTGTCACTACCCACTGCACTCTTACACTTCAACTCCTTGACGTCTGCCATGAGTTGGTTACGGTCACTCGCCAATGACTCGACTCTCTCACCCAGAGCCTGGATGGCACGCATCATATCTGCCATCGAAGGTTGTTGAGTGCTAGAAGGGGGATCAGGAGCAACCACTACAGGGGAAGGAATAGGTTGTGAGGCATGAGGAGAGGAAAAATCAACGGAGCGAGATGAACTTCTCCTGACTCTATCTCTTTCTAGCCTACGTGTGTATTTCTGGAATTCGATGAAATCGAATTCCGAAAGCCCAACGCATTCCTCACATCGATCTTCCAATTGACAGGTCTTATCCCGACAATTGGAACAAACGGTGTGAGGATCGATAGAGGCCTTCGGAAGACGCCATGAACAGTCCCTAGCATTACATTTCCTGAATTTAGGGACTTGAGAAGGGTCAGCCATCTTGAATTAGTCAAAGGGGAATTCAAAATCTATCCAAAGTCGTCAACAAATAATCCAAAATCAATAAAAGAATGCAAGGATGTATTGAAGATAACGTCTGCAAAGCGAAAGCTCAAAACTAGAAATGTGTACTTCACCAAAATATGTGAAAACCAATCCAGTAAGCAACAGCGAATTTAGTAGGTCTTGCCGGTGGCACGACAGAGAGAAAATTGGTTCTGTGTTTACATTGAGTACTGAGTACCTGCTCGACAGATGGCGCTGTTGATGTACACCCCCTACCTGCATAGCGATCGCTGGCGTATTTTGAACGTAGAGTTTTTCTGTCGGGCAGCAGAGCTGCAGCTTATATAATCACCGGCTAAGTTTAATATTGAAAAATACAAATACCATGCATATGTAAACATCAACAAAATTAGTTTTTAAGAATAAAATATAAGTACAGTAACTTCCTAATCTGTTGAGTGAAGAACTATAAATAAATCTGAGGACGATGTTTTTAAAAACAGATGTATTTGCTTCAGATTCCAAGTAAATGAAAGTAGAGGGATGCTGTTACAATTTCTAAATTTTGAATTTTAAAGCTACCGTCTACACTTGAACATACCTCACAATCTTTCTTGGCTATTTCTGTGTTGGCCCCTTCTTCAAAAGACGGCTGGTGAAATTTTTCTTCTTTACAGTCAGTCTCTGAAGACTCTGACCCATTTTTTGAAGGCTTTTCTTCCTTGAAAATCTCCTCTTCCTCTGCAAATAAGATAATTTAGGAGAAATATTTTCAAATTTCTAGTGGGCACTGACAAAATATCCACATTCTATAAATCTACAAAAACTGAATAGAAAACCCAAAGGAATATTTAGTTATGTAATTAGAAAATACAGACTAAAATAAATGGACATATCATGCTCTATTATAACAAAATAGGGGAAAAATCTTTTGCAAAATTTAGGAAAAATTTATAAGCATTCATACATCTAGCAAATATCTTGTTCCAATTGTATAGCATAAATACCTTTGATTCTAAAAATTAGATGAATCAATACTTCAACATAATCATCAAAACTCATGTGAATAAGATAATTGAAGAGCCATAAACAAATTATACCCCATCAAAAGAAAATAATGTTTTGTGTACAGCATACAGTAAGCAAATTCCTAAAATTTTCATAAATAGGAGAACATGTTTCGGACTCCAGGTTCAACCAGTTGTCACAAGAACAGATAACAGTGTACAGAGTGACACTTGATTACATTCAACTATAAATTATTTGTTTTGAAAGGATTCAAAAGCTCCAAAACCAATTCTTACCTACATTTGGAGAATATATGCTCTTTACTTTTGAATGCTATTTGAGATTTTCCAATTTAATCGAGTCCAAAACTGAGCCCCAAAAATTTCATATCGATAAAAAGGAATAAAAGCACAACTCCATTTCAATTCAACATTACCATTTGTCGAGGTAAGGTAACACACACCCGCAAGTTTTGAAAAACCCCTCGTAATTGATATACTGTACCCTTAATGACACTACCAGGCCCCCTACTTTCTTATATAACTAGAAAACTAGTGCATCTCAGCCCTGAAAAAAATGAAAATAATAATATTAATAGAGATAAAACACCAAATACGGGAAAAAAGTTAAGAGATACATAACATCAAATTGGAGACAGTCATAGCTGTATAACACCAGGCCTTAAAAATTTACTGACATACAGTACAGTATTGCATCGGTTTTGACTACTTTTGTCTGTTATACTGTATAACTAAGAATTATTTGTTGTATTTGGTCTTGTATAAATCAATAGTTGTATTTTCGATTAAGGTGCATTCACAACTATAAAGTGTGAATACTACAAAGCTTAACTGTAAAGCATTGAGTTATGCAATATCAAATAGGGCACAGAATACTATGCAGTATAACAAGATTAAGTACAGACTGCTACTCTTAGTATGCTAATTTCCAAGCCTGTGTGTAATAATGTTTAATATTTTGTCTTTTCTATCCATACCTGTTCTATAGTTAGTAGAATAAATGTGATTAAATAGTCTTAAAATTTGCTTCATGGCATTCAAGGGTCTTCAAGAAAGGAGCAGCATCCATAGCTACTAATTTTTAACTCTCAATAGTTCTCCAATCAGCAGCTTTCATCTTACAACCTTTAAACCAGTCTTAACGTTATCAAGATAAAACACTTGAGTAAGAAAAAAATTGTATCGCACATGTTTATGGGGTTGAAGCGAAACAGATACCTTTAGACCTGTTCATGTTAAATGACTTGGCTGGCCATGAGAGAAAGAGGCAGCAACTTTGGAATCCTTTATCTAATTAAGTAATTGGTACTTGGTACCAGCCACTTGACTAATTTAAAGCCCTGGGATCTCAAAAAATACTAGTATCATCATTTACTACAGAAATGGCAGCAAATCAATATTCAACAAATGAGGGCAATATTTTGATAAATAAAAAGTAACTGACAAATAACAAAAGATCAACAATATAACAAATTTGGAAATAATTTGTATTTTTCCTAACATAAAAACCGGGAGCTATTTATAATAGGGTATTACTTTCGGCGCAGCTGAAAGACGAGCCATGATAATTTTAGTGAGGGATAACTACCCCATCCGCTAGTTAGCGGGTGGGGGGTGGGGTAGACTGGCTACCTCGCTCACTCACACACCTCTCGGCAGAGTAACCACTTTGCTTTATGGCAGGACTTCTCGGGGGACAGGGTGGCGGGCCAATTTGTATAAATAGCTCCAGGTTTGTATGTTAGGAAAAATACAAATTATTTCCAAATTTGTTATTTGTTCCGACACAGATACAAACCTTCGCTATTTATAATAGGGTGACTTACTCTTAGGAGAGAGGAAGTCCTCACCAACTGGCCTTGGTCATGACCCGGGGTCCTCTCTATTTCGATCTGTGATCGATAGTAGAAGGGACCTTACCCTCGCTAAAATCAAGTGCCGATATGAGGTAATGCACTGATAACGGCCTGCAGAAGCTTGTGTGTGAGTGGAACAAACAGTGTGGCTTGTCTTTAACATAGGAACTCAAGTACAGAACCTATTGTTCTTAAAGACTTACCCAATACCCTCCCTCTAAAAGGTATTGGGGACGTAACAAAGTATTCTTCTATACTTGGAGGCACAAGGGAAATGGGTCTTACCTGCAGCGAGGCGAGATCAGCTATGCTAAGGCTTGCGGGGCTGTTTTCCCCAGAGGAGAGAAGGTGAAAGGAAGAAAGGAGCCAGACATTCTTACTCATTCACCCCAGACTAATCCGGGTAGCCTCAGCCCCCAACCCTCTGCTACTTGTCCATCAAGGACCCTGAGGTGTTTAGACCATTTGTTGTGCGACCACCACAGGACCAATGGAAAAGGTCTCCATGTCCTTGTCGGTTACATCTTTGCAGGTAGTGGGCGTGAAGGTCGATTGATGCTTTCACATGCCCACTTAAAGTATCTGCACCACAGAGTAGTTTCTTGAACGCCAGGGACGTAGCAACGCCAGTGACGTTACGAGATCTGGGTCTTAGGATGGAGGAGAGTCTAGATTAAGAGTAACCTCAATTGCCTTCAGATCCCAGAGGGGAAGAAAATCCTTGAGGTCCTCCTCTTGACCTTCCCCGTGCTGGTCAACAGTGCCGACACACGGGAGCGAGCTGGTATCGTTCTTTTAAGGTAACCCCACAGACTCCTCACCGGGTAAAACTCCAGTTGATGGGTTTCCGGTTACCGAACGAAGACTCTTTATTCAAAATGGGCTGCACCTAGGGTACAGCATACTCGGATTTGAGTCTTGACAATCCATTCAGGGACGCCGCTGAGGATTACTTCTCCCCGTCTCCTAGGGTAGGAGACATCAGAGGTTGGATCATACAACACTAACTCTCTTGGTCAAAAGCCCAAGTGAGTAGAAAAGGCGTCTTCCGTGTAAGGAGGCGATCTGCTGCTGGGCCTACGGTTCGTAGAGAGGGGCCTCCAGAGACTGAAGGATCCGAACCGCGTTCCCAGGAGGAGGTTGATATCCGACGGGGGACAAGTTATCTCAAACTTGCATAAGTAAAGGCATCGATGGGAGAGAATCCCCTTCCACGACATCAGTCACCAAGGACCGAACACTTCGCCTGGAAGACCGACGTTGAAAAGTGTCTGAGGTGCCTAGACATCTTTTCCGTAACCTGATGCAAAGGCCTCTCTGAGAGGGGTGGTGTAGGATCGTCCCAGGCAAGAAGTCGAAGCAAAGCTACGGCTTAGGAAAGTGTTAGCATGTGGCATCTTGGAAGATCGTGCCGTGAAGGAAGATCCCTCGAAACCCCGTCAGGAGCTGTAGAAGGTCCGGGAACCATTCTGCGGGTTGCCATAGCAAAGCTATTGGAGCTCCCTTAGGGACTGCAGAAAGTCTGGGAACCATTCTGCGGGATGCCATAACGAAGCTATTGGAGTTATTGGTAAGATTCTGCTTATCCTGACTTGGCTGAGGACTTTTTCACCAGACCGAATAGGGGGGGAAAAAAACAAGGTACACCTCTAGGCCACCCCACCGATCTTGGAATACATTTTGTTTGAGGGCCTGGGGAGCAGTGGAGTGGGAGCCTGAAGATCAGGGCCGCTGCGAGCATAACCACACTCGGGAACCCCACAAATTTGAGACATTGTTGGATACAAGATGATTCCAAGACACTAGGAGCCCACTATCTGTGTGGTTTTGCAACCACATTCCTATACCAGGAATGACACTAGTTGTCCTCTGTCCATCTGAGGCTTCGTACTGTTAGATGGTTCTCTAAGAGAGGTGAATGCTGGTACCTTTCTGAATCGGGCCAACAGACGAGGATGAAATGGTATGGAATATGCCCCCCCCCCCTCTCTCTCTCTTTTAATGCATTATAGAGAGCATCAGGTTCAGAGGGAAGACCCATCATCCGTGGATTGTCCAGCGGTGAGTGGGGGGGGGGAGTGCATGGCAATAAACACACCTCGAGATGATGTCGACATGTGTAACTAATTGCACGTTCTTGCAACGAAGGGGAACAGCTGTTCTCCCTCCCACTGCCACTAATCCAGCGTGGTTGGCTGAATAAGACCGATATCAAATGGTAAACCAGTTAATCAGTACAGCTTATGTTATAATAGCGAATCTCCGTAGAGATCGCCTTCCGGACAAGAGACTGTACGGTAATCACTGAACGCATCCAACCAAACCCAAGAGGGGATTGAGACGTATCTTCAATCCATTGTTAGGTGGGTAAAGAGCATAAGTCTACTACGGAGTAGTAACACCGAACTGTGCGCATGACAAGCATACACGCGTAGTTCGACTTAAAAGTCATGTCCGGAACTCAGTTGGAGAACGTTAGAAACGTTCGTAACGGAGGTTTCCCGTTCTTAGGACAAAAAAACGTTCGTACTTCGCCAGCTCCAATCAGTAAACTAGCATTTATATTAGATGTTCCCTACTAGGGAACAGATATGCTTATGAGAAGTTTCCAGCTAAAGCCTTTGTAGGGGACTAAGAATTCCAATCGGGGAAAAGGAAAAAATGCCTATAAGGAGGCAGAACGTAAATGCCGTATGTCTGGTTACAGGAAAGTAGCCAAGTAATGTACTGAATAACCTGGTTTCAGTAAGGAATATAAATATACAACTTAATAGAACGGAGTTCTAATTGGAAGATGTATATAGCCCTTATTGGCAGAAAGATCGCTTGCACGCATATATATACTTGTCCATTTGCGCTAGCGCATGCGTATTCTCTGCCTCCAGGAAATGTTTGCAACGAATCCGGTTGCGGGAATAATGTATATGCGACGAATCGCAACATTATTGCCGAAAGAATTTTGATCGTTGACTAACTGTAATATTTTCTTGAATGAGAGCGAACATGTTTTCAAACAAAATATACAGTTATAGAGGCGATCATTCGCCTTTGGTTTACCCATCCTCTATATGTGAGGGGCTAGCCAGTGTTCATTACACAGAAACGGATGTCTGTTTACCTGTGGGCGGGGTTTGAAACGTTCGTAACGTAACGAAAAAATGCCCACGCTGTTGCTATCGTTCTTTAACGTTAGCTAACAATGTTCCTTCAGGAACAATAACCCTGTAAGGATAGAATAAAAAGTCTCAGAAGACTATCATGTAAAAAGGCAAGTCGTTATACCCACGGTACAATGACGGGGGAGGCTGCCTCCATCAAACAGTAGAACCGAGTTTAAGACAATAACCTCGCGGTTTTATCTTGGCTAGAGTGCATGCTCCGGGAAGGCTTACGGCCATCATGAAGTTTTAACACCCATTGAAGTTTTGTAAAAACTTCTCAGGAACGAGTCTCCCAAAAAAGGGTGAAGTCTCGTATGTGGGGGTTTGTTTCAAGAAGACCAGACATAATTGCCATCGATCGCTTACCTATAGGGGTTGCCATCGAACGCTTTCTCGATAGCGGATAGGGGAAATGAACTGCAATGTAAGAATTTTTCATTCCCCGCTCATTTCCATCTGCTAACCAAACCACTCGAAGTGGGAGAGCGGAGGAAAGATGACGGTGGTTCGTTCGAAAACGAAAGGATCGGTGCTGGCGAAACCAGACTGGCTGATATAGTAATCAGCTGGGAGTGTAGAGTGACATATCAAGTCACACCTTTGGAAGACCCATCCCGTAGAGGGGGGGGGAGGTCGACCATAGAGTTTTCAGGAAAACTCTGGATCGCAGAAACAGAGAGATTCGGATGAGAACCTAGGGGTTCAGAATCTATTAGTGAATTCCTTTCTCATGACCTAAAGGGATGTTGCTGAGAACCAACAGGAACTCTGTCGCTGATTCCTGATGGAATTTCCAGGAATCATCTTACGTGAACAGGACCCAAAGGAACTGTGTCATAGTTACCTGTAGAGATTCGTAAACCTTTAGGCAGTAGGCATCCCTCTGTCATCAGAGTAAAACACTTGATGACGATGTTCGCGAAACTCTTGATGACGATGGGCGCGCGAACAATTCATGGGATGAGAGTTCAAAAACTCTGTCATGAGAGTAAACCTCTTGTGCACTCGTGAACACTTCGCGCAACGAGAGTCCGAAAAACTCTGTCATATAAGCATGGCTATGATCACGAGAACCCAAAGGTTCAGCTTGAACTGCGTTGTGAGACCCCGAAGGATCGCGCTCCTATCGAATCGTGTGCGCCAATATGGTTGTGCGCTCTTGCGCCAAACTGTTGGTAGGCGGAAGGGAGCTCACGTGCGCCTCTCCCAATTGTGCGCACCTGGAGCGCATGAGATTGTTCGCGCACCTGGCGCGCATAAGGTTTCTCGCTCGCATGGCGCGCGACAGGATGTTCACGTGCATGACGAGCAATAGGCTGTTCGTGCATATGGCGCGCCATAGGATGAACCTGCGCGCCATGATCGCCATTTTCTTTGCGCGCGCCAAGTCGGTCTTGCGCGGCAATTTGGCCGTGCGCGCCAACTTGGTCGTGCGCACGAGAGCTCTCAGGTTGTTGAGAAAACTCACTACTACGCTCACCCGAAGGTTCACAATACAGTAGCTTGTTGTATGAGCACGAACGATCAACACAATGAGAGTTTAAAAACTCTCTGTCATAATAAGAATGACTCTGGTCACGAGAACCCGAAAGTTCAACGTGAACTGTGTTGCGCGAACATGAAGGAGCAATGCAACGAGAAACCGGAATTTCTCTGTCACGAAACACCGAAGTGTTAGCGCGACTAGAGTTACGAGAGCCCGAGGGTTCAGCGTAACTAATGTTACGAGACCCCGAAGGGTCAGCGCGACGAGAAACCGAAGTTTCCCTGTCACAACACACTGGAGTGTTAGAAGTTATGAGAGCCCAAGGGTTCTGCGTAACTAATGTTACGAGACTCCGAAGGGTCAGCGCAATGAGAAACCGAAGTTTCCCTGTCACAAAACACCGAAGTGTCAGAGTGACTAAAATTACGAGAGCCCAATAGTCCAGCCGTTTTCAGTAAAAATCGTTCAAATTTGGTTAAAAGCACCAAGTTTGCATAAAGTTAGCTTGAGATGTACCTTTTGAAATGTGATAGAGACCCATTTGATATCTTTCCAATATGGCCGCCAAAAATCTGGAAAATGCTGCTATTTGGAGTATTTTCATCGTATAGTCACAATTTTGGAGTCTAAACCTATATTTTCAAGGATGTTCTAAACATTAAAAGCAAATGTGGGCACTTAAGATAAATATTTAAGGAGCAAATGGCCTTTTTGTTACAGAAATTGCCTACAAAAATATTAAACCGGCTGTAATCATATTTGTTCTGTAATTTAACGCAAAGTAAAGAATGTATTTGAATGTCAAACATAAGTACAGTGTTTTATTAACTCAATATGAAGAGTTTTATATTAACTTAATCCCAAAATAGGTCTTATCCTAGTAACCATCAATTGCTAGTACAGTACTGAAATGACTAATTTAAGTACACAGTCTAATCACACACAGGCAACAATCCCCCCCCCCCCCCATACAGGAAACTGATGCTTGAGGCAGATCTGACCAATAGGGTTCCCATGCATTTCCAGGTCCTTTCATCCAACCCCATTCAACAGGTGAAGGTAACACGGGATTGAGGAGAAGTGACTGGCCCCAAACATGACCCGCTTGATAAGATGCTCTTATGACATGCTGGTAGAGAGCAGCAGAAGTTGGTGGTATGAAATCAATAGACCTGCCTTTCCTGGTGTAGAGATCTTTTCTCGCTTCATAAGCTGATGTGGCAGATGTCATAAAGCAGAACAACAAATCGCTCAAGGTTTGCCATGTGCTGTTCAATTCTCTCCTGTGTTGGTACATTCCCAAGGTCTGCAAACACCTCGGTTACACTTTCACATATTTGCCACGTCTCCCAAGAAGATTTCTTCTCTTTACCAGCAAAGGAGGATGTGTTGTCACACTCGCTGAAGGCATGAAACATAGGCAGAGCTCGACACTTTGGACCTAGAGAACCAGCTATGATGTATACAGGGATATATTTGAAGTTGTCCCCAACCCCAAAGCTGATTCACAGTTCACTTGCATGAATTGGAAGACACAATGCTATAGCTAACACTACTACATCAGTGTCCACAGTTCTGATCATGATCCTCTCACAACCATGTTGAACAGCATCTTTTGCATGGAGAAGCAGCCTTGTGTCTGCTTCCTCATGGGAGCACAGAGATATTTGATCAATACTGTCCCTCTGGGGGTTGCAAAGGACCAACTCTCCTTTTGTGGACATAATTTGCTTGCCCTATGGACAGCGACAGTAGTACATTGATCCGCTAGAAAACTGAAGAGCTCGGCTTTGTTTGCATCACACCGCAAGAAAGCCTTCCAGTTGCCAGGAACAGGAGTGTTAGCCTTTACTTTTCTGCGGTCCCCCTCTCTTCTGAGACTCCTAGCAGTCGCCTTCAGACTGTCTTGGAAGTACTGATCAAAGATAATATCAACTCTTCTAGCTGACTCCAGTTGACGCTTTACATGTGGTACAAATACCTGATCAGCATACTCTTGAAATGTTCTTGATGCACCTGGGTTAAGCATTTTAACAATGGCAGCCTCATCTACTGTAGAAGAACTGCATCAGTATCAGGCTTGTCCTTGATTGTGGTACTATGCTGTGTAAGGAATGGGAGAAGATCAGCTTTGGTCCCATGTTGAAGTTTTCCACCCTGCGACAATGATGGTGGACTGGACTGATTCTCATGGCGGAAAAACTCATCAATATCCCCATCTCTCACTTGGCAAGACACATACAGTTTAGAGAAAAGAGAACAGTCTTGTTTCAATGATGAAATTTGTTGCTTCTCCTTTAACACTTTGCAGGTAGGCTGGCTGCTGAATAGAGGAAATTTGTTCCTTTTGATAGGGTCTGTCAGACTTTTGGTTCTGTCTTCCAGCAGTTCCTTCACAAAATCACTATATTGTTCATTTCCCCCCCTTTTGATATGCCTTATGGTTTCTATAATCTCTTTGTCTACAACATCCTGGGTGCCTAATACAAGATGATCATATGAATCTTCCATGAATGGATTTCTTATGTCTTCTAATGTATCACACAAGGATTTGACTTGCTTTCTGTATGTTGTCTGTACCCCCTGTTGAGCTTCATGGTGTCTTTGGTCTGAATGCTTTTCCGCCTGTCCCAGGAGTCCTTCCACCAGTTTTAAACTCATTCACAACTCTTGACACTTCTGGCCCAGCCACCATCCATCTTTGGAGTTGTGCACTGTTTTCAGTTAGGCCCACAGCACCACCATCTCCTTTAATCTGTTTGTTGTTCTGTTCGTGAGCTTGGTCTAATGGGATGCCAAAAAATGAGTTGTGTTTTGTGAACAAACTTTCCCTCTGAGAATTCAGCAGCAACCTCAGGATGCATCAAATCTAGGGAAGCCATATCTCTAATATGCACTGCAACCCAACGAGCATAATTGGGGTGGTCAAGTGCAAAGAACCATGGGGCCAGCTTTTTGAGTGCAGCCTTGTACAGATTGAAGTTGCCTTGTCGCAGTGACAGAGGAAATCCATCAAAGCTAGTTCTGGGTCAAGTGTGATGGACCAGAAGTTAAACATAGGGACTGTATTTTCCATTTTCACTCTCCATTGCTCAAAGCTTAGAGGATCTGTGGTGTGGTCTTCTGTTTGGTGACGCTTGTAGGCTCTATCCATGAGAATGTACAAGCTCCCTGCAGTCACCTGGTGGGCATACCTCATTCTCATTATATGTGCAGCCTTCAGGAAGGAATCTGCAGTACCTTGTGAGGCTATCTCTGCCTGCACAAGGGTGTTAGTCCATCCAGTTCCTTCCAGCCAGTCTCCAAGAACTTTGAGAAAGGCCAGCTCAATGTGTAAGCCACCAAACATCACTACAACTTGGTTCTCACCGTGAATGTTGGGGTATTACCATTGGAGTTGTTTGTCAATAGCATACAGTGGCTGATCACAGGCAACTACATGGATCTGAACAGGATTCAGAAAATCCACTGCATTCTTCACAACTTTCATAGTATGGGCAATCATGGCACTTGACTTAGCCTCCTCATAGAACAGTGGGAGCAATGAGCTGATGTCGGAAGGAGCAGGCTGTTCTGTGTGGACCTGATCATTATGGTATGCAGCGCAGGATGTCTTTAGGTCTGTTGATGACTCCGCTTCAATCTCTTCTTTCACATGTTTCAACCACCTGCAAAATGATTGTAAAACAAACAAAATGGTTGTCACTGTAGAACTGTAAGAGACAGATAACAACAACATTTAGAACAATTTTTTGGTATGTTTGACTTATTTCAGAATTCAAATGGGCATTTGCTGGTAAAATATTGTTCTCCTGTACTTATTTTTATTCTCAGTTTAGAACATCCTTTAAAATATAGGTAAAGACTCCAAACTTGTAACTATACGATGAAAATCGTTCGAATAGCAGCATTTTCCTGAATTTTGGCGGCCATCTTGAAAAAAGCGGCCATATTGGAAAGATATCACATGGGTCTCTATCACATTTCAAAAGGTACATCAAAAGCTAACTTTGTGCAAAACTTGGTGTTTTTAACCGAATGTGAACGATTCCTCCATATTTTTACCGAAAACGGCTGGACTACAAGGGTTCTGCATAACTAATGTTACGAGACCCCGAAGGATCAGCGTAACGAGGAACCGAGGTTCCTCTGTCACGAGGCCCCGAAAGGTCAGCGTGATTGATGGCACAAGTTCCCGAAGGCTCAACGTTACCATTGTTAGGAGAGCCCGAAGGTTCAGCGTAACTAAAACCCGAAGGTTTTGAGCGGAGTCCCGAAGGACTCCTAATGTCATGAGAACCAGCAGGAGCAACATGACGAGAGCCCGAAGACTCAACGATCACGCCAGCCCAAAGGGTGATCGAACGGGACCCCGAAGGATCAAGGAGAACCAGCAGGTTTAAGATAACACCTCCGCATAAGAGGTTTGTTCTCCCGAAGGAGAATGTTGCTTAAGAGAAGGCTCTCGCTCCGCCCCTGAAGGAGAACCATAAGCATAACGGGGGACCGCAGATGCCCAGAGGCGGTCTTCACTCGAGGACGAGAGACTCGTTCCCCTGAAGGGATAACCTGCTTCGGAGAAAGATCTGCCACCTCTCTTGTGGATCAGCATGCTCCTACAAGTTATTTCTCGCAAACGAGAGGGAAGTTCTCCCGAAGGAGATCGCCTAAGCAAGCTTTCTCCCAGCTCTATGGGAATAAAGCGTAGGCGTAAAAAATCTCTCTCGCGAACGAGAGTGAAGTCCTCCCGAAGAAGGACATCGCCTAAAACAAGCTTTCTCCCAGCTCTATGGGAAAAAAACATAGGCGTAAGAAACTCTCCCGAACGAGAGAGAAGTCCTCCCGAAGGAGGACATTGCCTAAGGCAAGCTTTCTCCCAGCTCTATGGGAAAAAAGCGTAGGCGTGAAAAATCTCTCTCGCGAACGAGAGAGAAGTCATCCCGCAAGAGGACATAGCCTAAGTAAAGCTTTCTCCCAGCTCTATGGGAAAAAAGCATATGCGTAAGCAAAAATCACTCTCCCTCTTTCTCACGAGAGAGAGAAGTTACCCTCGAAGGAGGAACACCAAGTTGAAGGTTGACAGCAAATGTTACCTCGTAACGAGGGCAGTTCACGAGCTACCACGTGTTCTACGTTGCTGTTACCTGTGAAAAAAAAGGAAGTTGTTATCAATTACAATTCATGCTCCGTTGCACAAAATACACTATTCGGGGAATAAGTCACCTTCCTTGTAAGATAATTCCTCCAAAGGGAACAGAACTGTTATAAACTTTTATTCTGTAATGAAACAAACATACGGCATTGTTGAGAACCTGCCGAATGACAACTCCCTTATGGCGGAGGCAGTTGGATACGATGTCAACAGCAATTAAAGTTACACGTATCTAACAACATATACAGTATTCCATTTTACATATATACACTCATATATATGTAAGAAAATGAAAACACTCAAGAAAAAGAAATAAACGAAAACATCAAGGCAAGTCTTTGCGGGAGAGAAGGACAGCATGTCCATCCTCTACCGAGCCAAAGAGTAAAGTGGTTACTAGGCCAAGAGGTGTGAGTGAGTGGGGTAGCCAGTCTACCCCAACCCCCACTCGCTAACTAGCGGATGGGGTAGTTATCCCTCACTAAAAATATCATGGCTCGTCTTTCAGCTGTAATATATACATACATACATATACCAAGGCAGTTCCCCCAATTTTGGGGGGTAGCCGACATCAACAAATGAAACAAAACAAAAAAGGGGACCTCTACTCTCTACGGTCCTCCAGCCTAACAAGGGACTCAACCGAGTTCAGCTGGTACTGCTAGGGTGCCACAGCCCACCCTCCCACATTATCCACCACAGATGAAGCTTCATAATGCTGAATCCCCTACTGTTGCTACCTCCGCGGTCATCTAAGGCATCGGAGGAAGCAGCAGGGCCTACCGGAACTGCGTCACAATCGCTCGCCATTCACTCCTATTTCTAGCACGCTCTCTTGCCTCTCTCACATCTATCCTCCTATCACCCAGAGCTTTCTTCACTCCATCCATCCACCCAAACCTTGGCCTTCCTCTTGTACTTCTCCCATCAACTCTTGCATTCATCCCCTTCTTTAGCAGACAGCCATTTTCCATTCTCTCAACATGGCCAAACCACCTCAACACATTCATATCCACTCTAGCTGCTAACTCATTTCTTACACCCATTCTCACCCTCACCACTTCGTTCCTAACCCTATCTACTCGAGATACACCAGCCATACTCCTAAGATACTTCATCTCAAACACATTCAATTTCTGTCTCTCCATCACTTTCATTCCCCACAACTCCGATCCATACATCACAGTTGGTACAATCACTTTCTCATATAGAACTCTCTTTACATTCATTCCCAACCCTCTGTTTTTTACTACTCCCTTAACTGCCCCCAACACTTTGCAACCTGCATTCACTCTCTGATGTACATCTGCTTCCACTGCACCATTTGCTGCAACAACAGACCCCAAGTACTTAAACTGATCCACCTCCTCAAGTAACTCTCCATTCAACATGACATTCAACCTTGCACCACCTTCCCTTCTCGTACATCTCATAACCTTACTCTTACCCACATTAACTCTCAACTTCCTTCTCTCACACACTCTTCCAAATTCTGTCACTAATCGGCCAAGCTTCTCTTCTGTGTCTGCAACCATTACAGTATCATCCGCAAACAACAACTGATTTACCTCCCATTCATGGTCATTCTCGTGTACCAGTTTTAATCCTCGTCCAAGCACTCGAGCATTCACCTCTTTCACCACTCCATCAACAAACAAGTTAAACAACCACGGTGACATCAAACATCCCTGTCTCAGCCCCTCTCTCACCGGAAACCAATCACTCACTTCATTTCCTATACTAACACATGCTTTACTACCATTGTAGAAACTTTTCACTGCTTGCAACAACTTTCCACCAACTCCATATAACCTCATCACATTCCACATTGCTTTCCTATCAACTCTATCATACGCTTTCTCCAGATCCATAAACGCAACATACACCTCCTTACCTTTTGCAATATATTTCTCGCATGTCTGCCTTACTGTAAAAATCTGATTCATACAACCCCTACCTCTTCTAAAAACACCCTGTATTTCTAAGATTGCATTCTCTGTTTTATCCTTGATCCTATTAATCATTACTCTACCATACACTTTTCCAACTACGCTTAACAAACTAATACCTCTTGAATTACAACACTCATGCGCATCTCCCTTGCCCTTATACTGTATAGTGGTACAATACATGCACAAACCCTATCTACTGGTACCATTGACAACACAAAACACATATTAAACAATCTCACCAACCATTCAAGTACAGTCACATCCCCTTCCTTCAACATCTCAGCTCTCACACCATCCATCCCAGATGCTTTTCCTACTCTCGTTTCATCTAGTGCTCTCCTCACTTCACCTATTGCAATCTCTCTCTCATTCTCATCTCCCATCACTGGCACCTCAACACCTGCAACAGAAATTATATCTGCCTCCCTATTATCCTCAACATTCAGTAAACTTTCAAAATATTCCACCCATCTTTTCCTTGCCTCCTCTCCTTTTAACAACCTCCCATTTCCATCTTTCACTGTCTCTTCAATTCTTGAGCCAGCCTTCCTTACTCTCTTCACTTCTTTCCAAAACTTCTTATTCTCTTCATATGAATGACCCAATCCCTGACCCCACCTCAGGTCACCTGTCCTCTTTGCCTCACGTACCTTGCGCTTTACTTATCTATAGTAATACCCTATTATAAATAGCGAAGGTTTGTATCTGTGTCGGAACAACTATCTGTTTAACAGACCCACCTCAAATTATTAAAAGTAATCAAAAAGGAAAAAAATAAGTAGTACCTAAATTACTGTTTCCACCAACTTTAAACCTATAAAATAGTAAATAATATCCTGAATGCACCAATGTTTCAACCAAATGTGACCCTTTTTTTTTGTGAGTAAACAAAAAACAAAAATCTTGAAAATAGAAAATTAACAGAGTTTTTAAATTCCCAATACCATCTACTTTAACAAGAAAAAAAATACTTGTCAACCATTAGTAAATTTCTTTGCTCAACAATGCAAAGATATCTATTCAATGTTATTTAATAAGGCTAACCAAATTAGGCTAAATAATCATGCAATACTACATATTCACCATCATAGATAACCAAACAACAGTACTCAATATGGTTCTTTAGAAAATAATTTTTCTCTAAATCATGCAATTTAGTAAATTACTAAAGATTATTTTTCATATAAAAGATATGAAAAAAGGAGACTCAACAACCAAAAAACACACACTAATTAAATTCAATCATTAGAACATTATAAAAAATGCTTCATTACATAGAAATACTGTACCAATGACTTTCCAAATAAGCAAATGGTGAAAAAGTAAATATCTTCTATTGCAATTACTTCTCAAGATCTTTCCTTATTTAAATTATAAGTATACCCTGACCATACAATCAAATGATAGACTCGGTGGTGATAAAAAAAGACCTACGCATATCTTGAAAAGCAATTCAAAACTACTCAAAGAGACAAAACTAGCTGAAATGTTAAAGAACATTCTGCTACATCTTGGTTATTTCATCTACAAGTCCAAATCACACATACCATAACAAGGCTTCAGGCTAAAATCGACCATGTAAAGGGCAGCCAAAATAAAAGATGATATTTCTTCCCAAGGAAAGGAGTAAAGTTCAACAATATTTCCATATTCTAATCCAACAGTTTACCCAGACCACAGAGTTGACTTTATCAATTTCAACAAAGGTATTGTAATAAGGGATGATTTTAAATATAAATATTATGTTATATAAGAAATATGCAACGCAAAAAGAAATTATTGACCAGAATGATGACTATACTTGTTGCTTAAAAGCCAGTTTCTTTACAGATAGAGGGAAATTTTATTCTCTAAGATATAAATCTTTAACAGATAATCATCTATTGTGCTTAACAATGCCTTGATACTTTAACTGAAGGAATATTGAGGATAAAAAGTAAGCCCTGAGTCTAAAATTCTAACCCAGGGGTCTGGTTGAAATATATTTTACCCATAAACGCAAAATACAAAATGCACCATGAACTCTGGCCGCCCTTTATATATAAAGATTGGAAGAACCCTGCGTTTAACACTTCTGAGATTGTATCCCTACCTGCCTTCGACTCTTCTTTTACTTCACAATTCCCCTCTTTTTCTTCCACTCCTCCTACTCCTCCTCCTTTCCCAACACCTTCACTCCCATCATCCTTCTCAACCACTTCCATGGATGGTCTACAAGATGATTTCTCTACAAAATCAGGAGGGGGATAACTTTGACAATTGCAGATATGATTCCAAAGAACATTAAAAATAACATAGAAGTGATAATTTTTACACTAGACATCACAATTAAATGTAAAACATATATCACATTGAACAACAGCTAGTGATACAAAAGGAGCATGTACAGTCAAAATACACAGCTGGACACGAACCTTGTTTGATGTCTGTAACAATCTCTACAGATGACCCACAGCCACTACTTTTACCATCTTGGCTACAACTTTTAGTATCTTTATCTTGTTTGATAGGAGACAACAATTTTTCCTGCAAAAGACATATACAATAATCATTGTGGGAATGTGCAACATTAATTTTAATAAAATGCAAACTTTATTATTGAAATCTAATTATTTCAATTCTTATTCAATATTCAAGTGCTTATCTACTCCAGGAATCAGCTTTCAAAAAGAAAATAAATGGAAAAGAAAGTTTATTCTGTATTCAAATAACCTGCCTACAAATTAACAACTCCCTATAAACATGTCAATACTTTAACAGTGATGCTGGTGCATTTCTTACTTATGTCCAAAGTCAACTATAAAGGGAGGAGGTGGGAGGTTATCTATAGATACTGATAAGTATAGAAAAAGAAAATCCATGAAAAATCTGCCTTCTTTAATAAATCCAACACCATCTTTTTTTCCCATCATTATCCCCACATTTAGGGGCTGGTTGCCTGATGCGCCTTCTCCAATAACTTCTATCAAAGGAATCCTCTTCCACCAAACCTGTTCTCTCTATATCATCCTTCATCTATCTCGCCATCTAATTCCCTGAATCCCTCTCTATCTTCTCTCCCTAACAGCTTCCTTTCAAGCCCTCCTCATTTCCTCCCCACCATACTTCCTCAACACATGCCCACACCATCGCAGTCTTGACACTCCTATCACCTCAGTAATTTTTACTACACCTGCCATTCTTCTTATTTCATCACCATGTTCATATGCTAATCACCACAGTTAGTTATATGGAAGGATACTGATAGATACATGTGGGTTCGTTAAAGCAACATGAATGTAATCACAGACTATAAAGTAAAAGAAAATTTCCTGAATGCGTCTTGTGTGATTCAATCTTCTGCAACCTATACAGTAACCCTACATACCGTAACAACCTTTGACTGGTGAACTTTCACAGACGTGAATGTGTGTAAATTACAAACAGACGATGTTTGACACCTAATATTGGATATTAAGTAGACAAGGAAGTCTCTTGATTATGAATACAAAATTTTGCCCCTTGATTCCTTTAGGTGGAACTTAAGGGGTCTCCTCCCAAGGCAAGAATGAAGAATGAATTTTGTCAAAGAAGTTATAGTGGACAGAAGACTCATCCACCTGCTGGTAGGAATTGACTGATTCTAGAAAGGAGTCAATTCTCCTCTCAAATGGAGAAGATCCAAAAGTGAAATGAATCTATTATCTTTAAGTAACCATGAAGTTAGAATGAACTACAACCTCATCGGATTGACTAGAATACCCAGGTTCAAAATTCTTCCTTTAGTATACAAACCTTTGGTACTTTCTCAAATGCTGATGGATAGGGACATGAAATCATGCAAGACACATCTAGAGATACCATCTAATTGTTCCTATGAACTGCCGAGAAAACTGTGACATGAAATTACACAAGATACATCTATAGATACCATCCAATTGTTCCTATGAACTGCCAAGAAATCTGTGGAATCTGTCTCCACGAACACCCTGGATTAAAAACTTGTTCAGGTTGGAGACATCCAAGATTGGTCCTCAACTTCCTGACGTATTCGGCACTACGAAGAAATGACTGTATGAACCCAGGTCAGAAGTTACTTTCTCAGTGGTTTACTTTATTAATAGATTCTCCACTTTATGCTAAGAAGTAAATGACTTGTTGGGTTCTTTGTATTGTAAACAAATGGTTTCTGTCATTGAATCAAATATTCATTTATTTATTTTATACTATAATTGTTATTATTGTCTTCCACTGTTTTGGGGTAGAGTTCTCTTGCTTGAGGGTACACTTGGGCACACTATTCTATCTTATTTCTCTTCCTCTTGTGTTTTTTTTAAGTTTTTATAGTTTACAGTATATAGGAAAGATTCATTTCAATGTTGTTACTGTTCTTAAAATATTTTATTTTCATTGTTAATTACTTGTCTTATAAGTCTGTTTATTTCCTTATTTCCTTTCCTCACTGGACTATTTTCCATGTTGGAGCCCTTGGTCTTATAGCATCCTGCTTTTCCAACTAGGACTGTAGCCTAGCAGTAATAATGATGATGATAATGATAATAATATCCTAGCATGCTTTGTCCTTCCTTTGAGGAATAAAGCTCTCTATACTCAGTAAAACCCATAAGGACAGAGCTGATATAGAGCTCTAGAAACATGTGGAATGAGCAGTTAGGAACCAGGAACACAAACAAAGGTTGTCAGAGCTGTTACAGTTCAAACGATAGGCCATTTATCTATGGTAAGAGTTTGTCTTTGATCATACTTGGTATTTGGTACAATGTTAACTGGACTGTTCATCAAATTCAAGGAAGAGATATTGATAGGGATTTGTGAAATTTCATAGGGCCTTATAACTTTTTTCTCAGATTATTGCGTATGTTTATTTTGTTCGAAGATGTACTGTCACCAACATTGTAACACTTGCTGTCAAGTGAGATTAACAATTCTGATGTTCTGTTGTCATAAGCAGACTGTACAGTTTGTCTCTAATGGTTATCTACTGTATACTATACTACTGATTATGATACAATGTAGTTAAGTAGCAAGATATTTTATTTTCTCAATTATAGTTTGCCATTTAGTTTTTTTTTTCTGAATACAATTACCACCTCTCATTTTCACATAGGCTAAAGCCTCTTTCTTAACTTGATGTGTATACTGTTCCTGATTGCCCAGACAATACCAGGAGAAAACAACATACAAAAGGAAGGCTATAGGAGAACCCACTAAAGGAGGATCCTTTGCTAGAGGTAAGCAACAGCCTTTCTTGAGAACCTACAGAACCAATGACTGGTTACAAATACTCCCAGTGATGCAATTAGTAACATCCTACCAGTACTTTAGTGTTTGTAAACTCAGTGATAGCTTGTTAACCATTGTAGATTTATCATAGGATTTAACTTAAGGTCTCGATTGGGTAGTCATAGTCAACAGCTGGTAAGTTTTAAGGCTTGGTAGGGCTCTTAGCAACATGAGCTCTTGCTACTTGTGCTAATATTTTCATTTGTCCTTTGCTTGCAACTTGCTACAAGATCAGCTATACAGTAGTTTCACACTGTCGAAGACAGGACCAAAAGTCGAATCAAGAAGGAGACACTTCAGCTCACCAAAAACTGACTTCCTCATAAAGGAAAAATGTTGCTTTCTTCTCTTCAATACCAAATAAGAGAAAGTGTTGACCACCTTGATTAATGGAGTTCACAACTGTGAACCAAGCAGTTTGGTTTCAGGAGGTAATAATGACATCACAATAGAAATAATTAACCATATGACCACTGAGGAATTTCCAAAGGAAAGTTTCTTTGATTCTCTTTCAATATACAGTACAGTCCTGATATATACATGTTCTTATTATAAGATGCCCCTTTCATGCAATCACTATTTTTAAAAAATAAATTTTCTGTATCTGCAAAGCTGTTCAAAGTCAAGCACTACAAAATGTATCAAATCTATTGTCTTTTTAAGTATATTGGTAGCCCTAAATACGGTGATTTATAATAAATGTTACAAAACAATATTAACATTACATCTTAATAACATAATTTCATAATAAATAGACTATTTAAGGATAAAATTCCACATCAACAATGAAATCAACTGTTAACTGTGCAAGTCCAGCTGACAAAATGTAAACAGAATTGTGGTTACATTCTTGGCAATCTTTATCTTTCTCCAACCTTTCGATAATTTTAATGGTAGTGTTAATGATGGTATATTATAGCATTATTTTTGTTTAGTACAGTATATATAAAAGCTTTATTTTTCCCTTCGGGCGTTCAAGGTTTTCACGAGTAGACTGGGTTCATTTATCGGCAGTGAATAGAGTCTGCAATATTTTGTCATATTTTAAACAGTTATTGAGAGAGAGAGAGATATTTGATGCCAGAAATCCTCAAATTCTCTCTCTCTCTCTCTCTCTCTGTATGAAATAAAACCTTAGTTCACATATGGCAACCTGAGTTTAAGAATGAAATTAACATGACTATTGTTAGTTGTGGCGATCAATTCCTTGCTTCAGGAGGTACACGAAAAAAAACATGGCATTCGATTACCACAGCCGATACACACACACACACACACACACACTCTCTCTCTCTCTCTCTCTCTCTCTCTCTCTCTCTCTCTCTCTCTCTCTCTCTCTCTCTCTCTCTCTCTCTCTCTCTCTCTCTCTCTCTCTCTCTCTCTCTCTCATTATACAATACTTACAAATAGATGAAGAAACCGAAATCGGTTTTCTTAAAGTGTCAATTAAATACGAAATGACAAAATTATAGTGTATACATCCATTTCAATCATAGCTTAAAATACGGTATCCGCTTTCGTCAGTAAACCACAATTTTTTAGGAAATTCACTTTATTCTAGAAAATTGCTACTCTTTAAATAGTTAATTGCACTTTTTAGAAAACACATAGTTTTGTTATTAAATTTCGGGTTTTTTAAAAAAAAAATCGAGTATTGCTGACTTCTTTTTGTTTTGCCTCTGGCTGTGATCAGATCAGCTGATGTCTAGCTGCCGCTCTCAATAATATGCGCGTACGAATACAGTAACAAAGTATTGTTTACACCATTTCTTAACTTATTCAAACCATCTATACAGTTAGTTAATATTACATAAGCACCAAACACACACACACACACACACACACTCTCTCTCTCTCTCTCTCTCTCTCTCTCTCTCTCTCTCTCTCTCTCTCTCTCACACAAATGAAATCTTTGTGGCTTCACAAAGTATTAATTATGTTAAAAATTAATCATGATTCAATTTTCCTTACTTTCTCCAAACTCGCACCATCTCTGTCACGTTGAACGTTATAGCGGTAACTTAATTGTTCGATGACTTTAAAACCCGGCCTAGTACTTTCTTCTACTTTTTTTCTGACGGTTCCATAATTGAGGTGGGTACAAGTTGACCTATAACTGAAGTTAGGAAAAGTTTTTTGGATATGAAATGGACAATTATCTTTCGTAACAGTTTAGAATTATCATAAATTATCATTGTCATTAGAGGTAGTTTGTTATTGTTGATTACAGGCAGAAAAAAAAAAAAAGTTTTCCTGCTTTGCTACGTATGTAGGAATTTATGTAGATACGGTAAATAATATTTGTAATAACATATTTGCCAAAAGCTTTTAATATCATTATCTATCACTTTGATCATGCGTGTTTAATGCCTTCGTTTATTTATTATGATTGAAGATGGAGCGTACAGTAAACGAATGGAAGGTTTCCGTTTCAGGTGGCATCATAAAGAAAAACATTATATAAATGGCATTCATTTCATTTATTTGGAAGTTCTTAGAAAAATTAAGTAGAACATTGGTAATAACAAAATCAGCATATAATCAATACTTGATAAGATTGCTGTCGATGCAAAAACTAACCTATACACAGATGTGTAAATGCGTCTGTTTCTTCGTTATGATCAGAGATAAACGTAAACAAAACATTGGTTGTCGTTCTTTATTGTGCTTTTTGGCGTGTTTAGGAAACACGATATAAAATCGCCTTTATTTTGATAATTCTGGATTTTCAATGATACAACAAAAGATAGTCTATAGAGTGATGGTTTTGCTATTTATCAGTTGTCTTAGACAATAGACAGACATAGTTACATACATTTACCAAGGCACTTCCCCCAATTTTGGGGGGTAGCCGACATCAACAAATGAAACAAAAACAAAAAAGGGGACCTCTCCTCTCTACTGTACGTTCCTCCCAGCCTGACAAGGGATTCAACTGAGTTCAGCTGGTACTGCTAGGGTGACACAGCCCACCCTCCCACATTATCCACTACAGATGAAGCTTCATAACGCTGAATCCCCTACTGCTGCTACCTCCGCAGTCATCTAGGGCACCGGAGGAAGCAGCAGGGCCTACCGGAACTGCGTCACAATCGCTCGCCATTCATTCCTATTTCTAGCACGCTCTTTTGTCCCTCTCACATCTATCCTCCTATCACCCAGAGCTTTCTTCACTCCATCCATCCACCCAAACCTTGGCCTTCCTCTTGTACTTCTCCCATCAACTCTTGCATTCATTACCTTCTTTAGCAGACAGCCATTTTCCATTCTCTCAACATGGCCAAACCACCTCAACATATTCATATCCACTCTAGCTGCTAACTCATTTCTTACACCCGTTCTCACTCTCACCACTTCGTTCCTAAACCTATCTACTCGAGATACACCAGCCATACTCCTAAGATACTTCATCTCAAACACATTCAATTTCTGTCTCTCCATCACTTTCATTTCCCACAACACCGATCCATACATCACAGTTGGTACAATCACTTTTTCATATAGAACTCTCTTTACATTCATGCCCAACCCTCTATTTTTTACTACTCCCTTAACTGCCCCCAACACTTTGCAACCTGCATTCACTCTCTGATGTACATCTGCTTCCACTCCATTTGCTGCAACAACAGACCCCAAGTACTTAAACTGATCCACCTCCTCAAGTAACACTCCATTCAACATGACATTCAACCTTGCAACACCTTCCCTTCTCGTACATCTCATAACATGATATTTTCATAATAAAATAAATTTTTGAATATACTTACCCGCTGGTTATATAAAAGAGCTGAAGTCCCTGACGCCAGGGCAGAAAATTCAAATCTCGCGCTATCGAAGATACGCCAGGTGTACCAACCGCACCCTAGCGGTAGAACAGGTGGAACTACACACCAACTCCAGTTCTTCCATGCCTCATAGCCATACCATAGGTAGTCTCTAGAGGGGAGGAGGGAGGGTGTTAAATTTATATAACCAGCGGGTAAGTATATTCAAAAATTTATTTTATTATGAAAATATCATTTTTAAATATAAAACTTACCCGCTGGTTATATAAAAGAGCTGATTGACACCCCTTGGTGGCGGGTCAGAGACAGCTACATACAGAAAATTCACTTAAGGGTTACATACAATAAACTTAAGCAGTTCTCACCTGATAAGGAAGCTGACAGCAATGATACTCTGCCTCATTTCGTCCGCTATCCTTAAGAGATCCAGTAATCCACTCGGGCTGAAAATTTCTAGGAGCTGTCAAACGGTACAAACACCTATAACATGACAGGACCTCAACCAATACCCTTGTTCCGGGTGCACTCAAGGAACAAATTGACCACCTAGCCAAATCAAAGATTGCGGAAGACTGACGCCCAATCTCCACAAACAACCATAAAAAACGAGTTCCAAGAGATAGAAAAGGGGTATTAGGAAAAAAGGGAACGTAGTGGTAGATCATTCACCTACTATCGCATTAGCAGCTATAAAAGGACCCAACGTAAAAAGGTCCTCATAGCGAGTCTGAACATTCTTCAAATAATGGGATGCAAAAACAGACTTACTTCTCCAAAATGTTGTATCCATCAGACTTTGCAGAGAACGGTTCTGTTTAAAGGCCACTGAAGTCGCTACCGCTCTGACTTCATGTGTCTTGACTTTGAGGAGCCTCTGATCCGACTCATCACACTGAGCATGAGCTTCTCGAATCAACAATCTAACGAAAAAAGACAAGGCATTCTTGGACATGGGCATCGAGGGTTTCCGAACTGCACACCACAGAGCGTCTGAGTTACCTCTCAGATTCTGAGTTCTGTCCACATAACACCGTAGAGCTCTAACTGGACAGAGAACCCTTTCCAATTCATCGCCAGCCAAATCCGAAAGGTTAGAAATCTCGAAGGATTTGGGCCATGGTCGAGAAGGGTTTTCGTTCTTGGCCAGAAACCCCAGTTGCAAAGAACAAATGGCTTTCCCATTCCGAAAACCAATGTTCTTGCTTAAAGCGTGAACTTCACTAACTCTTTTCGCAGTGGCGAGGGTAACTAGAAAAAGGGTTTTCAAGGTTAAGTCCTTAAATGAAGCCGAGTGTAAAGGCTCAAATCTGTCACTCATGAGAAATTTAAGGACAACATCCAAATTCCAGGCGATGGGAGCCGTTTGAATCATCTTGGTCGTATCAAAAGACCTAAGTAAATCTCGTAGATCCTTATTATCAGAAAGGTCTAGGTTCCTGTGTCGAAAAAACCGTCGCCAACATACTCCTGTAACCTTTAATAGTTGATGACGAGAAGTTATGCTTAGTTTTAAGGTCCAAGAAAAAATCTGCTATTTGGGAAAGCGATGTACTGGAAGAGGAAATCGCGTTAGTTCTACACCATTCCCTGAACAACTCCCACTTGGACTGATACACCTTGATGGTTGAAGACCTTCTTGCTCTTGCAATTGCCTTGGCTGCCTTCTTCGAAAATCCTCTAGCTCTAGCGAGTTTTTCGATAGTCTGAAGGCAGTCAGACGTAGAGCTCGGAGGTTTTGATGATTTCGGGCCAAGTGAGGTTGTCTGAGAAGATCGGGTCTCATGGGAAGGCTTCTCGGGACATCCACCATCCATTCCAGTACCTCTGGAAACCAGCTCCTTGACGGCCAGAACGGAGCTATCAGTGTCATTCTGGTCTCCTCGTGTGAAACGAACTTCTGAATCACTTTGTAAAGGATCTTGAACGGAGGAAAGGCATAAACCTCCATGTGTGACCAGTTCATCAGAAAAGCGTCTATGTGAAAAGCTTCGGGATCTGGAACCGGAGAGCAGTAACACTCTAGTCGTTTGGTCTTCGCGGTGGCAAAGAGATCCACGAGAGGTCGACCCCATAACCGCCACAGACTCTTGCAGATGTCCGGGTGCAGAATCCATTCTGTGGAGAGAACCTGACCTTTCCTGCTGAGTCTGTCTGCGCTCACATTGTGGACTCCCTGGATGAACCGCGTCAAAAGAGTCACCTTCCTTTCCTCCGCCCAGATGAGGAGCAGTCTTGCAATCTCGAACAGAGGCCAAGAGTGGGTCCCGCCTTGTTTCGCAATATAGGCCAGAGCTGTCGTGCTGTCCGAATTGACTTGGACTACCTTGCCCCTGATCTGCTTTTCGAAGCCGATGAGAGCCAGATGAATAGCTAAAAGCTCTTTTTGATTGATGTGGAGAGAGGTTTGCTCTACCGTCCAAGTCCCCGAAAGTTCCTGCTTCTCTAGAGTGGCTCCCCACCCCGAGTTGGAGGCGTCGCAACACAACACGAGGTTTGGGTTCCTCTGAAGTAAAGACAAGCCTTCTTTCAGTCTGGGCTCGTTGTTCCACCATTGAAGATGAGACTTGATGGAAGTCGAGATGGGAATGCAATCCCTGTCGAGGCTGTCCCCTTTCTTCCAATGGCGGTTGAGATGAAACTGAAGAGGACGCAAGAACAACTTCCCCAGGGTCACGAACTTCTCTAACGACGAGAGAGTCCCCAGAAGGCTCATCCAATCTCTGACGGAGCAAAGATCTCTCTTCAGGAACGTTTGTACTTTTAGGAGGGCTGCTTGGATTCTCACCGACGACGGAAAAGCCCGAAAACTCCGACTGTGAATCTCCATCCCCAAATAAAGAATCTCCTGGGATGGAATGAGTTGTGATTTTTTCGAGCTCACCAGGAGACCCAGTTCTCTGGAGAGATCCAAAGTCATCTTGAGGTCCTTCAAACAACAATCGGCTGAGGAGGCTCTTATCAGCCAATCGTCCAGATACAGAGAGGCCCTGATTCCCCTCGAATGCAGCATGCTTGCCACGTTCAGCATGATCTTGGTGAACAATAGAGGAGCCGTGCAAAGTCCGAAACAAAGAGCCCTGAACTGGAAGACCTTGTTTCCGTCCATGAACCTCAGATAACGTCTGCAGCTGGGATGAATCGGAAGGTGGAAATAGGCATCCTGAAGATCTAAAGAGACCATCCAATCGTCCTTCCTCACAGCTGCCAGAACTGTTTTCTGAGTCTCCATGGTGAACGTCGAGTTTTGGACGTAACCATTGAGCACACTTACGTCCAGAACCGGTCTCCACCCCCCGGAACTCTTGGGTACTAGAAAAAGGCGGTTGTAAAACCCCGGAGACGTAACATCTTGCACTTCCTCTATTGCTCGTTTCTCTAATAAAAGAGACATCTGTAGAAGCATGGCTTGTTTCTTGGGACCCTCTCTGTATTTGGGCGAAAGATCCACTGGATCTGTGACTAAAGGAGGATTGGTCAGGAAGGGGATCTTGTAGCCTTCCTTTAACACCTGGACGGACCAGGGGTCCGCTCCATTCCTCTCCCAAGCCTCCCAAAAGTGAGTCAACCTGGCCCCCACTGCTGTCTGAAGGAGAGGGCAGTCAGACTTTACCTCGGCCGGACTTGCCCCCTCTGCCTCTAGGTTTCCTTCCTTCTGGTTTAAAAGAGCCTCTCCCAGAGGGCTTCCCACGAAAGGACTGAGGACGAAACCCAGAAGAAGATTCCTTAGGTTTTCGAGAGGAGAATGACGGAGGCAAAACTTTCCTAGTCGAATGAGTAACTAAGTCATGTGTGGCCTTCTGAGTGAGAGCAGTAGCCACCTCGCCCACTAATTCCTGAGGAAATAAAGAATTAGACAAAGGTGTGAAAAGAAGGCCTGTCTTCTGATAGGGAGACACTCCTGCGGAGAGGAAGGAGCACATCGTGGCCCTTTTCTTGAGAATTCCAGCTGTAAACAAGGCAGCAAGTTCGTTGGAGCCATCTCTCACACCTTTGTCCAAGCAGGACATCAAATGAACCAAACCACTAGTGTCCGTTTCCGTCATATCAGAGACCCTCTTACTCAAAGCCCCCAAAGCCCAGTCCAAAAAATTAAAAACTTCGAAGGCCCTGAAAAGACCTTTAAGCAAATGGTCGAACTCTGGAATGGACCACCAAATCTTCGTCTTCCTTAAGGCAAGACGACGAGAAGCATCTACCAAACTTGAAAAATCCCCTTGTGCAGAAGAAGGAAAACTCAAGCCCAACACTTCACCAGTCTCATACCACACACTAGATTTAGAGGCTAACCTAGCGGGAGGAAAGGCAAAGGCCGTCTTGCCAAAAGCTTTCTTGGAGTCCAACCAAGAACCCATTAACTTCAAGGCCCGCTTAGAAGATCGAGAAAGAACCATCTTGGTGTAAACTGGAACCTTAGTAGCTTTACCTAAGATGAATTCAGAAGGCGGAGAACGAGGGGCCACAGGGGTAAAAGAATCCGGGAAAATTCCAGTCAAAATAAGCATAAACTTGCGAAGGTCCACAGCATGCTGATAATGCTTCTCCTCCTCATTCTCAGAGACTTCCTCAATAGGATTATCCTCATCCGACTTTTCCTCTGGTTCGTCTTCTGGCAGTGCAGCAACAGCTGCAGCCTGAACCGAAGGAACAACGTCTGGATGGGACTGCCTGTCAAGGCCAACATCTGAGTCAATTTGGTGGGGAGAAGTAGAAGTAGATTGATGCGAAACACGGACATGTAGACGATCATCCTCAACCAACAACTGCTTAGACCGCTTAGAATTCAACTGTTGTTGAACAGAAGAACGCTTGAAATCAGAAGGTAACTGTTGAAGATCGCCGCGAGGTCGCGTAAAGTCCGAGGACTGTTGCTGCGAGCGATCAAAGGAGTTAGGATGTCGCCGCTGTAAACCAATGTTTTGACGCGCCGCGTCCAAAAGTTGTTGCCGCGGGCGATCCACTACTTCAAATTGTTGCCGCGTCTCGTCCACTTGTCGACGCCGACGCTCTTCCCCGCGACCAGAAAACGCAAACTGGTCAACCAAAACTCTCTGACGCGACTCATCAAAATCAACCTGGCGTTGAACACTGTGAATGGGAGACCGCCTAAGTGATAACTCGTCAAGGCCATATACCATCGAACGTTTGTGCGATAACTGGTCTGACATCGAACGCCCAGACACAACGCCAACACCTGGTTGATAAGAATCCATCAACGACGAGAGTTGTTCCTTCATAGACAAAAGCGCAGTCCATTTCGGATCAACAGAACTCCTAGAAGGAAGATTCGCACTAATGTCACCACGCATTTCAGGGGAAGAAAGCCAATCCGATGGAAGAGGAGGTGCATGAATAGTTACAAGGTCCGAATCGGAAGGAATCATATCCGCACGAACACGGTGATCCGAACGTTTGGCCGGAGTGCAAGCGCTGGGAGAACGGAAACGTTCCGGTGAACCCCACGAACTACATCCTGGCCGCACAGGCGATTCCCGACGCTGTGAATCAACATGGGAGCGTTTAAGCGGTCTCGACGCTCGCCGCCAGATCTCACTTCCCGACCCTTCATCGGAAGACGGGGATAACGTATGAACCTCCCCTTTCCTACGATGAGGGTGAACGACCTGAGCTACGGCAACAGGAACGTTCGAGGGGACGTCTGCACGATTGATGATGCTTCTCGTTCCCTTAAGCCGTTCGACATTACTTCTCCCATGGGTTCGAGAGCTCGAAAGAGGTCTAAGGCTAGGTGAACGACAAGATCGTGCCGACGCACCCTCCGCAACACTAAACACATTATCAACACTTGTCACAACACCGAGAGAGTCACGATTCTTCGGTACCACATCAGACACTGAAACACTTTCCACAGTTCCGATAGGATCACGGTTTTTCAATACCTTTAACTCTGAAAAGATAGTATTTCTATCGGCTGCTAAGGACTCAACTTTCTCACCAAGAGACAAAATAGCAGTAAACATGTCCTTCATAGTAGGTTCCTGATCTACCACCACAGGGGAAGGAACAGGATTAGGAACAGGTAAATTAGGTAAGGTTCTATCCACAGATCGGGAAGAACTACGCCTAAGTCTATCTCTCTCTAATCTCCTAACATAACGATCGTAAGTACCAAAATCATCATTAGTTAAGGAAAGACACTCATTACACCTATCATCTAATGAACAAAATTTACCCCTACATTTTACACAAATAGAATGAGGATCAATAGATCCATTAGGAAGTCGTGTACGACAACCCTCACTAACACACCTACGCTGAGCAGGGGAGGAGTCGGCCATTTTAAAGTTAACGTGAGAGACCGACAAGCAAAAAGTAAGGGAAAAAACAATAAAGAAAATCTCAAACAAAAAGATTTCAAGATAAGAACCAAGGAAAATTAATCAACGATAGCTTAAACTCAAAAAAGAACGTTGTACATCACCAAACAACTTCCCAAGAGAGTAAAAACACGAGAGCGAACTTCTGTATGTCAGCCAGCTATGACGGCAGAGAGAAGAACTGAAGTTGGTGTGTAGTTCCACCTGTTCTACCGCTAGGGTGCAGTTGGTACACCTGGCGTATCTTCGATAGCGCGAGATTTGAATTTTCTGCCCTGGCGTCAGGGACTTCAGCTCTTTTATATAACCAGCGGGTAAGTTTTATATTTAAAACTTACTCTTACCCACATTAACTCTCAACTTCCTTCTCTCACACACCCTTCCAAATTCTGGCACTAATCGGCCAAGCTTCTCTTCTGTGTCTGCAACCAGTACAGTATCATCCACAAACAACAACTGATTTACCTCCCATTCATGGTCATTCTCGTGTACCAGTTTTAATCCTCGTCCAAGCACTTGAGCATTCACCTCTCTCACCACTCCATCAACATACCAGTTAAACAACTACGGCGACATCACACATCCCTGTCTCAGCCCCACTCTCACCGGAAACCAATCACTCACTTCATTTCCTATCCTAACACATGCTTTACTACCATTGTAGAAACTTTTCACTGCTTGCAACAACCTTCCACCAACTCCATATAACCTCATCACATTCCACATTGCTTCCCTATCAACTTTATCATACGCTTTCTCCAGAACCATAAACGCAACATACATCTCCTTACCTTTTGCTAAATATTTCTCGCATATCTGCCTGACTGTAAAAATCTGATTCATACAACCCCTACCTCTTCTAAAACCACCCTGTACTTCTAAGATTGCATTCTCTGTTTTATCCTTAATCCTATTAATCAGTACTCTACCATGCACTTTTCCAACTACACTCGACAAACTAATACCTCTTGAATTACAACACTCATGCACATCTCCCTTACCCTTAGAGAGTGGTACAATACACGCACAAACCCAATCTACTGGTACCATTGACAAAACAAAACACATATTAAACAATCTCACCAACCATTCAAGTACAGTCACACCCCCTTCCTTCAACATCTCACCTCTCACACCATCCATACCAGATGCTTTTCCTACTCTCGTTTCATCTAGTGCTCTCCTCACTTTCTCTCGTAATCTCTCTCTCATTCTCATCTCTCATCACTGGCACCTCAACACCTGCAACAGCAATTATATCTGCCTCCCTATTATCCTCAACATTCAGTAAACTTTCAAAATATTCCGCCCACCTTTTAACAACCTTCCATTTCCATCTTTCACTGACTCTTCAATTCTTGAGCCAGCCTTTCTTACTCTCTTCACTTCTTTCCAAAACTACTTCTTATTCTCTTCATATGAATGACCCAATCCCTGACCCCACCTCAGGTCAGCTGCCCTCTTTGCCTCATGTACCTTGTGCTTTACTTCCACATTTTTCTCTCTATATTTTTCATACTTCTCTATACTATTACTCGCATAATTCGGGACCCTACTGTATATGTGTTAAGTAAAGTCATCTACAGTAAAGACATGGTATACAAGTTTAATTAATTCCTGGGGATAACCTCACAGTTCAAAATACTTGTATCTTAAGGGGGCCGGCCGGCTAATGCCGACTTTTAATGACAGGACTAAGACATTCATACCCCTTAATAAGATGACTTAGGACATCTCCAAACTGCATAAGATTTTTGCCTCTGACCTTCGATTTTGCAATGCCAGGGCGATATATCCTAGTGTTTTTCAAATTCGATCTCATCCCTTGATAATTATTACTAAGATCTGGGATTAATAAACTAAATAGCCCTCCAATAATATGAAGGTTTTTTTTTTTTGCCAGATATGAATTTTTTCAATATGGTAAAAAATTGAGCCCTAAAATTAAGGAAAAATTAAGAAAATAAATATGAAAAAAATGGAATAAAGGGCTTCATTTCATTGTTTTATGTATAATGTATTTCTAAGTTACATACCAAATTTCAATGCTAAATCAATAAAACTAAGGTAGACTATTGAATTTGAAGGTCAATAAGTATAGTTTTGAGATACGGACGTTTAAAGTTTTTCTTTGTATTTTGACAAAGACAATGTTAATAAATTAAAATATTTACTTTTCCTCTTTGAAGTAATAAAATTCTTGCCGAAAACAAGAAAAACAAACGTAAAAATGAGTGAATGTCAGAGGTCAAACTCAGGCATGTACTGTACTCTCTCAGGTTTGTGGTAGGACTGAAGGCCGAAGGATGTAATTTACGATTGTCTGCGACTCGTGGAAGTTATAGATGCCATTGCTCACAATTCCTTTTACATTAAAATGTAATAATTATCAAAATTTACAATAACAAAGGAAATACAGCATTTTCTTGTAGGGAACACTGTTTATGATTTATTGAGTTACTTTTACTAATTACCCTGTGACTATGAAAGTAAGAGGAATTTCGACAAAATATTTCGTATACGCATTCTCCATTGCAATACAAAGTTCAGTGAATTTTTCAGGATTTTGTGTCCTTCCCATACCACCATATACAGTATTGGCATTCCGGCCAGCCCCTCAAGGTAAATTGGTGACCAATTCAAAAATGTTTGATGAGGAACGAAGCAGAACCATCATAAATATGCAAGATGAATGGGTAAAATCCAGGTGTGAGAGTGCCACGTATCAGAAAGGGGCCTGTTTGACAGTTCACGGATACCATTGGTGGCACACGACTCCAAAAGCATAAAAGTGGCTGGAGTCTGATAGATCTATGCTACAACTAGTTACACAAGCACCTAACGCATAATGTCACATGCTCTACTTCTACACCTAATGCATTTAGAGTGGGACTGTGAATCTATGAAGAAAAAAAAAAAATTCCTCGCTGGATTAGAGTCTGCTCATGAAATACTCTTGACACACAAATATTGGGCAAGTTTCATTGAAATAATGCAACAATAATGGGGGTTCTAACTACTTTAAATTTCAAATATTCAGTGTTTTAACTTGAATGGCAACTAAAAATTATGCAAAACAAAACAAATTTAACCACATACCCTACTTACAGAATCTTTCACACTGTATGATGATGTTGGTAAATCACTTAGCCTTGGCAAAGGTCCTCCTGGAGCACTTGGAGGAAGGTCTAGCAGTCGTGATAGTGTCGAAGACCCTAGGAGAAGACATTGCAAAATAAATTCCTCTTAACAAACATAGGAACTCGAGTAGAATTTCTAACTAAATGCATAGAATCTGAAGCTTTGTCAATTTCATACAGTGCTATGCTGCCTTGTCATGTTTTAATACTGAAAGAAATTTCCGTGAATCTTGAACCCTAAAGTATTCATTATTCCCAACTTCAAAATATTCTGACTGCTATTCTACCCCCAATATCTTTACATATAAAAATCTACTGACTTCTTGCACATACCTGATCCTGGAGAAGCTGAAGACTTAGTAGCTGTATCAGTTCCTGATATAGCAGATGTCACGAGGTTTTGTAAAGCCAGAGATACATTAGAGTAGCCAGGCCTCATTACTCGTCCCTGAGGTTAAAATAATTATCAATAGAAAAAATTATTTATAAGTAAAATTGATGTAAACAAACAAGTTTTGCATGGCTTACAACAAAACTTATCAATACTATGCTAATCATGATTTTTAGGGAAGCCAAATGAGATTAAAACAATAAATTTTGAAACACTAAAATGAAAAACAAAATTTCTAACAAATTAATTACTATGTAATTTTATATATAGTAAACAAATTTACTTCTTAGATTTGCATAGTTTTATTTTAATGGATTTTTAAAGAGAAATTCACCCATTTCTCGAATTTACACTTTGACACATTCTTCATGAAAGTTTCCATGTAGGTACATTGTCCAGTGTACCTTAGTAACCCCTCCACCCTTAATTGCACTTCTCTCTGCTTCTAAATTTTCCTCACTTAATTTTCCATCTCTGTTAACTTCACCTAGGTCCAATCATCAACTCACACTTACATACATGTCTTAAGAGCCAACTTTAAAAGTTTATAAATGTTCAAATAAACTTGGTTATCTCCTTTACATTGGTAAAATATAACATTAAAATCTAATTAACAACTAGATTAACAACAATAATAATAATAATTTGCACTCATTTATAGGTAAATCAAATTCACAACTGCTAAAGATGATTAAACCTTTTTTAACATTTCTTCAAAATCCACTAAAACATACCTGGGACAAAGGTGAAGTGGAAGACCCAGGTAATATGGGTGATTTACTCAAGAGAGATGACAAGAGTGGAGATGTAGGAGTTGGTTTGGGTTCAGGTTCCTGGGTACTTCCTTCTTGGCCCTGCAGTTAAGACGAATAATTTTTAAATTAATCAGCAAAACAATGAAAAAGAAATATTGCAAACTCATTCATTTTATATGATCTATTTGCAACATAACTAAAAATTAACAAATTACCTGTGAGGCTTTAGTGATCCATAAGATACCAAGAAAAATACTACTCCAATAAATACATCCTATTTCAAATTTAAAAGAAATTATTTCAAGTTAGTTTAACTTCTAATACCATCAAAAAGTGCTTACAGAGTTTTCTAGAGATTCATGTATGTCAGGACTGTCCACCGCACTGTCAAGCTCTGATGAAGTTTCCGACATTCCACTATTTCTTCTCACCCCACTGGAAGAAGAGGCAGGCCATGGCGGTTTGTTCTTTTTATTTTTATTTGGTGGTATATGCACTGTGAAAATAAAGAAAAACTTAAAAAGGAGAAAACTAATTTACTCTTACATAATTTCCCCAATAAAAGTTTCAATCACCTAATGCTAAGTAAAGATCCCCATGAACAACTCACAAAAAAGAGAGAAATTTCAAGAAAACTAGAAACTTACAAATATCAATAATTCTGTCATGCCTATTTCTGTCCCATACATCCACGCACTCCTGCATCAGTTTACCTCTAATATTGTTGCTGATATATTTCAAAGAAACAGTGTCACAGTAACTGCCTTTTAAGATAACTTATTTGCCATCAAAATCACCCTAAACCATAGAAGATAAAAAGAAGAGGAAGAAGAAAGAAGAAGAAAAAAGAAGAAAGAAAGAAGACTAAAGAGGAAGAACAGGAAGAAGAAATACAAGACGACGACGAAGAAGAAGAACAAGAAGAAAGGAGGAGGAGGAGGAAGAAGGGGAAGAAAGAAGAAGAAAAATGACCACCGAAACATCAAGCAAACTATGATCTAGACGAAACCCACCTGCTCCTGCCAAGCCCAAAAGAAGTTACTTAGTACTTCCCTTTAATCAGAGAGTGAAAATTCTTAATATGATAAAAAAAGATGAAAAAACATGACCTGAAATTGCTGAGCTATATGACAAGAACACATCTTTGATGAAACAATTGACAAAACATCTGTGCTAGGTTTTCTGTTGCATGTAAAACTGCAAAAGCTACTAATTAGGTATAGCAGTATGTAATTAAAGTAGAAAACCATCAAATTTTTGGGCATAAACAAAAGCCAGCATGAAAAGGTAACCAATCCATTCACAGCAAGAAAGGAGTGATGACAGCTTTAGAAATGGATTAAAAAAAAATATATAAAGTTACTGGAGAATCTGCATTTGCTATGGAGGAAGTTGCTGGTCCATTTCCACCATAGTTTTATAAAATTACTCAAGGAGGAATGTAAGAAAAAAAAAATAAACAAAAAATAAACGAAAGAAAATTACCAAGTTGTGGCAGCCAAGTGAATAACATCTACTAACTCACAACTGTGAACTGGTAGTTCAAATGCCACTCACAGCTCAAGAAAGTATCCACTACTGTTCACAACTCACCATTGCTGTAAACAAGCAATGGGGAATTTGGGGAGACTATAGGTATACCTGCCGAGTCATCAGCAGCTATGGTGTAGCTTGGATAGAGTGAAGTAGAGATGACTTTGGCACTGATCATAAGCAAATATGGTCAGTCCTATGACATCGCTCTGTCCCTTGGCCATGCGCTCAAGACCCAACTTTTAAACCTTTTAATCAGAGGAGGAAAGCTGCCATCTTTTAAGGAGACAAACTACCACTTTAAAGCAGGAAGGAACAGAATAACATGTGGCAATTCAGGTTTACATGTGTAAAGCCTGTTACTTATCAACCAAACAATCCCCATGTGCTTCAAGATAAAAATTTCTCCTCTCCAAAACCATAAAAAAAACTTCAAGGTATGTATAAAAGGGTGTGGCAGTGCTTTTTAATGAATGGTTTCACCAATGTTTCATTCCCAAGTGAAAAAATATTTTAAATGAAAATGTTTGCCTCTGACAGTCTAATCAACAACATAATAAGCCTGACTTATTAGTTGATCAGCATAAGAGATAAAAGTAATAAAGTTACAGTGTTATTGATGAAACTTTCTAAATCATCCCTTTCACATTTATTTTAAACCTTATTGCCCTCTAATTTATGATAACATTTTACTAAGAATACTGTACAGTTATCTGATTTGCTTTTGCTTTACATTCATTACAAACATCTAAGTCCATGTTGTGACACCAGTCAACTAAACCAATACTGTAGTGGCATATCACAAAGTATGAACTTAAAAATATATTAATGACGCGAAGATGAATAATACGAGATCATACATGGTATATGTCACCTAAAACGACATAGTGACATTGTCCTGAAGTTCATTGTTGTGATGCCTGTTTTATGATACAGTATTCCAAAAATACAAGAGTATATAAAAAAAAACTTTAGAAGAATGCCTCAGTAGATCGTAAGTGACTCTAAAGGAAGATTTGAAATATGCCAATGTGTTAAAATTAACCAAAAGTGTTGAAAATTCTCCAAAACCAATTTTGAATTCAATAAAAAGTAAACTTTACCGAATACTTTAATCCTCTCAAGATAAACTACTGAAACCATGGGAAAATGAGGCATAAACATCTACAGCAGCGAATCAGTTACAAAATGAAATACCTTTTGGTCCCTGGTGTTTTAAAGCTTGTTGAATGGCCGTTATCTTCTCCTCTCGTTCCTTAAGCCACTGCTGGTAACGACGCTCTTCCTCCTCCTCCGCTGCTCGTTCTCTAAAATAAAAATTTCCTACATTAGATAAGATTTACATAAAATCTCTGAATACCAAACCTTTCACTATAGTTTGAGGATGTTGTGACAAGATATTATATGGAAAGCAGCAAAACAGCCGGGGGTGAGACTTCATAGGTTAATGTATGACACTTTGATGAGGCTTTCATGGCCAAAGGTTTTGGAATGGCTGGAAATCAAGATTGCCAAACCCTTGACCAAACCTTGAGACTGATGAATGATGTGCATGAAAATCCATTTGAAGCAATGCAGGAATCCTTTCTAAATGATGTAAAATACAAAAGTATTTTGGACCTTTTTACAGGAATAAGTTACTAGAGAAAATTGGACAACTAGCTTCATTCTGGGCAATTTATTTGGATTTGGTTGAAATTCTCCTTAGGGTGATGGGTACCTCCAAATGGTCAGCATATGGAAAATTATATCTTAATGTTTTGCTGCAGATGAAATGAACTGCTTGGTACCTCCCTGTATGTATGTATGTATGTATGTATGTATGTATGTATGTATGTATGTATAATATATATATATATATATATATATATATATATATATATATATATATATATATATATATATATATATATATATATATATATATATATACAGTATATATATATACATATATATATATATATATATATATATATATATATATATATATATATATATATATATATATATATATATATATATATATATACACATATACATATATATATATATATATATATATATATATATATATATATATATATATATATATATATATATATGATAAATTTTGCACATTTAGACGTGTTTTTCATATTCAAATAAGCCATATATATTTTTGATACATTAATGTCTGGATTCTCTTAACGACCTCGGGATCAGAGCCCCCAGGCGAAATCACACAAAGACAAGAGCTTGTGTCCGGCCGGCAAGCTTGTATAGACAGTGACTAACCACTTGGCCACGAAGAAAGATCTTTCTTCGTGGCCAAGTGGTTTAGTCACTGTCTATACAAGCTTGCCGACCAGGGTTTGGTTCCCGGCCGGACACAAGCTCTTGTCTTTGTGTGATTTCGCCTGGGGGCTCTGATCCCGAGGTCGTTAAGAGAATCCAAACATTAATGTATCAAAAATATATATGGCTTATTTGAATATATATATATATATATATATATATATATATATATATATATATATATATATATATATATATATATATATATATATATATATATATATATTTTATATATATATATATATATATATATATATATATATATATATATATATATATATATATAAATATGACAAATTCGGAGATAATTTGTATTTTTCCTAACCATACAAACCTTAGCTATTTACATTGGGTTTACTTTCGGCGTAGCTAAAATTGACGAGCCAATAGATTTTAACAAGGGTTAACTACCCCCGCGCTAGTTAGCGGGGGTAGGGGAAGGGATAGCTTGCTACCCCTCCCCCCCCCCACAGACACGAGTGATTTCCTTCACTTCACTTAGAGGTAGGACTTGACTTGGGGGACAGGGCTGGCGGGCAAATATGTGTAAATAGCTAAGGTTTGTATGGTTAGGAAAAATACAAATTACAGTATCTCCGAATTTGTCATTTGTTCCGTAACCAAAATACAAACCACGCTATTTACATTGGGTGACTTACCCCTTAGGAAGGGTGAAAAGTCCCCAGCCTTACTGACTTTGGCTTTACCCGGGGACTCCAACTCCAATTGAGTAGCACTCGAGAAAAGGAGTCCCTGCACCTCACAAGTTCCTTGCTCCGCAAGGAACATGTGGCCTACATAAGTTGTGTGTGGAGGAAAGAGCGCGACTCGTCCTATGAAGTTGACCTTGAGACCTTTAGATAGGAATCCAGGATAGGACGTTCCCAATACCACATCGTCAGGGTATGGGGGACGCGACAGTATTAAGCTTAATACTAGGAGAACAAGGAAGCATGGTTTACCTGCAGAGGTTGAGGTCAGCTATGCGGAGACCAGGATGCTGCTTCCCCAAGAGAGGGGAGGATGAAGAAAGAAGTAAGGGCCAGACATACTCTTTCATTTACGCAGACTAAAACCGGGTAACAACGCCCTCAACCTACTGCTACCTGTCCATACAGGAGCCTGAGGTTAGACCAGCTGTTGTGCAGCCACCACAGGGCCGATAGAAAAGGTATCGAGGCTCCTGTGGGTCACGTCCTGCAGGTAGTGGGCCGTGAAGGTCGTCTGACGCTTCCAGACCCCAGCTTGAAGCACCTGCGTCACAGAGAAGTTTCTCTTGAAGGCCAGGGACGTAGCGATGCCCCTGACGTCGTGTGCCCTAGGGCAACGTGACGGAGGAGGGTCCGGATTCAAGGCATGATGGATAACCCTTCGAATCCAAGACGAGATGGTGTTCTTGGTGACCCTCCTCTTCGTCCTGCCTGTGCTAACAAACAATGCTTGCACCTGAGGACGAACTGCAGCTGTTCTCTTCAAGTAACACCTCAGACTCCTCACTGGGCATAATAGCAGCTGGTCTGGGTCGCTTGTTACAGAACGGAGACTCGTGAACCTGAAAGAGTCGAACCGTGGGTCTGGCACTCCAGGGTTCTGAGTCTTGGCAACAAACTCAGGGACGAACCTGAACGTTACCTCCCCCCATCCCCTTGAATGGGCGACGTCGTACGAGAGACCATGAAGTTCACTAACTCGTTTGGCAGAGGCCAACGCGAGCAGGAAAGCCGTCTTCCAAGACAGGTGGCGATCAGAGGCCTGGCGTAATGGTTCGAAGGGAGGTCTCTTAAGAGCCCTGAGAACCCGAACCACGTTCCATGGAGGAGGTCTCACTTCCGACTGAGGGCAGGTAAGCTCATAGCTACGTAAGAGTAGAGAGTGTTCCAGCGAGGAATAAATGTCCACTCCTTTCAGCCTAAAAGCCAAGCTCAAGGCTAAGCGATAGCCTTTCACCGCCGAGACAGAAAGGCGCATTTCCTCCCGCAAATAAACGAGAAACTTCGCTATTGCTGGAATAGTGGCATCGAGTGGAGAGATACCCCTCCCACGACACCAACCACAGAAGACTCTTCACTTCGCCTGGTAGACTCCCTCAGAGGACTTTCACAGATGCCGAGACATTCTCTCTGCCACCTGTTGCGAAAAGCCTCTCTCCGTGAGGAGACGCTGGACAGTCTCCAGGCGTGAAGCCGAAGCGAGGCTACGACTTTGTGGAAGATGTTGCAATGTGGCTGTCTGAGTAGCTCGTGTCGTGGGGTAAGCTCTCTCGGGAGCTCCGTCAGGAGCTGCAGAAGGTCCGGGAACCATTCCGCGTGATGCCATAGCGGAGCTATCAGAGTCATCGACAAGTTGACCAATAGTCTGGTCCTGTTGAGCACCCTTCTCATCAAACAGAACGGTGAAAAGGCGTACACGTCGATGTTGTCCCATCGTTGTTGGAAAGCATCTTGCCATAGTGCCTTGGGGTCCGGGACTGGGGAGCAGTACAGGGGCAGTTTGAAATTCAAAGCTGTCGCGAACAGATCCACCGCCAGGGAACCCCACAAAGTCAGGACTTTGTTAGCTATCTGAGGATCCAAAGACCACTCGGTACTCACTATCTGCGAAGCCCTGCTCAGACTGTCGGCGAGCACATTCCTCTTGCCAGGAATGGAGCGAGCTGATAGTGTTATCGAGTGGACTTCGGTCTACCTCAGAATCTCTACTGCAAGATGGGATAGCTGATGCGAAAAAGCACCTCCCTGCTTGTTGATATAAGCCACTACCGTGGTGTTGTCACTCATCACCACCACGGAGTGACCCGCCAGGGTCCGTTGGAACTGTTGAAGAGCCAGGAATACGGCCTTCATTTCTAGCAGGTTGATGTGCAGGCACTTTTCTGATTCTGACCAAAGGCCTGAGGTCCTCTGGTTCAGAATGTGAGCCCCACACCCTTCTTTTGACGCGTCCGAAAACAGTGTCAATTGCGGGGGGAGGACGAGAAGATCCACTCCCTTTCGTAGGTTCTCGTCGACCAGCCACCACTGCAGGTCCGCCTGTTCCGAGGGTCCTATCGGGACCAGAAAGTCCGGGGAATCGGATCCTTGATTCCACCGGGACTTGAGCCGCCACTGCAGAGATTTCATCCTGAGATGGCCGTTTGGAACCAGATGAGCCAGGGAGGGCAGGTGACCTAAGAGACGCAACCACGATTGGGCAGGAAGCTCTTCCCGCCTGAGGAAGGGTTCCGCCACCCTCCTCATCCTTGCTATCCTGTCATCTGATGGAAAGGCTTTGTGGAGATTGGTGTCTAACAACATGCCTAGATAAACCAGTCGTTGGGACGGCTGCAGAGAGGACTTCTCGAGATTTACCAAGATCCCTAGATCTTGGCAAAGTCCCAGAAGCCTGTCTCGGTGTCGAAGAAGGGTCGACTCCGAGTCTGCTAGGATCAGCCAGTCGTCCAGATATCGGAGGAGACGGATGCCGTTCCTGTGCACCCAAGACGAAATCAGGGTAAACACTCTGGTGAACACCTGAGGTGCTGTGGAGAGATCGAAGCACAGCACCTTGAACTGGTAGGTCTTGCTGTCTAGGGTGAATCTCAAGTACTTCCTGGAAGACGGATGGATTGGGATCTGGAAGTACGCGTCCTTCAGATCCAGTGTGCACATGAAGTCTTGTGGTCTCACCGCAAGTCTGACCGTGTCCGCTGTCTCCATACTGAACGGAGTTTGCTTGACAAACTTGTTCAGAGCTGAGAGGTCGATGACAGGTCTCCAGCCTCCTGACGCCTTCTTTACAAGAAAGAGTCGACTGAAGAAGCCTGGGGAGCCATCGACGACCTCCTGGAGAGCATCCTTATTGAGCATGGTCTTGACTTCTGCCTGAAGGGCTAGCCCCTTTGCCGATCCCATGGCATAGGAGCTCAACGACACTGGATTCGCTGTCAGGGGAGGTTGAGATGTCGTGAATGGGACGCGATACCCTTGGCCGATCACGGAGACCGTCTAAGCATCGGCCCCATGTTGCTGCCACCTGTGCACGCAACTTTGAAGGCATCCCCCCACAGGTGGACACGCGGGGGGACTGCCACTCCTAGCGTTTGCGGCCGCGGCTGCTTCCTCTAGGAGTCTTGACTCCCCTGGAGGACTTACCGCCCCTCTTGTCCTTGGCAGGAAAGGGCTGGGGCTTAGACACCACTTTCTTAGCTGCCGGCGCCTGCTTCGGTGTCTTGCGAGGCTGCTGCTGGTTTTGCTGCGGAGCTGGAGGCTTGTAGGGCCGAGATGCAAGAGCCCTTTGGAGGAGGGAGTCCTGGCTAGACTTCCTCCACCTCTCAGCTGTTCGTTCCATATCTTGGGGCTCAAACAAATTTCCCCCAAGGAGGGAGGAGTGTCTGAGCATGCAGACATCCATGGCGGGGACCTTCGGATGGATCTTCTCAGTCACCGCATCACGACGCTTCAGCACCGAGTTGGCCCACAGGTTGGTAACCTGGTGGGCCAAAAACTCGATGGAGCGAGTGCCCGAGAGGAGGAAGGTCTCCAGGGCCTTCCTATTGCTCTCCTTAGACAGATCCTCGGAGCGCAATAGGATGCCCAGAGAACCTAGCCAGACATCCAGCCACGAAGTGGCCTGCATGGCACACTTCGCGACCTTCTCGTGGCTCAGGATCTCCGACGCCGAGAACGTCACCTGCCGGGCGGAGAGCTTCTCAAGAGGAACTCCCCTAGTAAGCTCTTCCACCGAATGGTGGAGGGAAAGAGCGAGGCTAGTCTCCCCCCTTGATCTCAAAATACCTCTTCTGCTGGAGACGAGGAGGTGGGAGGAGTTTGTTCCCGGCAGAGGAACGACTGGAGGAGGCGAGTACTGCGAGCTGAGCGTTGGCCCTGGCTCTGGCACTCTTCACCCCCTGGGACCAGGGCAAAGCCACGCTGGCCTTTGGGGGCTTCTGAGTTCCATAGACCTGGTCCAGGACCGTGTCCTTGCCTTCACGCGGGGCGATCACAGGGTCCATGAACCCGTTGAGCTGTCTCATCAGGCCCAAGACCTGCCAGAAGGCATGCTCAGACTCCTGCTGCTCTCCTCCCTGCAGACTGGCAGCTAAGTCTCCTGTCCCCGGAAGCTCTTCCTGTGGAGACACGTGGACGTTCTCCCGGGGTCTGGCTGATTCCTGACGAATTCGTGAAGAAGACTTCGGAATCGTCTTGGAGTCCTTGGGTTCCCTCCTGGGCGGGATACAAGACTCCAGCAAAGAGGTCTGGTAGGCTCCTTCCACGCGAGACGATTCCCCTCCACGAGGAGGTGATTCCCCCCTTGGTGCCGAGGGGGAGACTGCCGCCTCGCTGGACTCTCCTGAGGACGGAAAGACCTCGTCTACGGGAGAAGGAGAAAACGACTGCGAAGGGGACGGAGCCTTCCTGACGGACCTCTTAGGAACCAACTTCTCCCTGGGAGAAGTCACCACGAAGTCCACTCCTCTCCTTCTCTTCAGCGGGGGCGAGGCCGTTGTTGGCCTGTGTCCTAGATCGGCGAGTGCCGGCTTCATAGCCTTCACTAACGCCCGCATCAAAGGACCAAACCAAGACTGCCGAGACACGGACACAGAGAAATTCCCGCTGGAGAGAAGGGGATCGGGCGATCCTTCGGAGTGGACACCACTGGACCTGCCTGCAAAAAAGAAGGGGAAGAAAGTTGCCTTGACCTCTCCGATGGTCCTTCCTTGTCCTGCAAAAGAGACCTGCGCTTAGGCGGAGGCGATCCCGACCGCGACCTGGCGACACGCGTCCCTGCTGCTGCCGCGAGCTGCGGAACCCGACGCGAACGGGGGTCGTGTTGACGCTCGCGCGCGGGCGTTACTAAAGAGTCGCGTGCGAGGGGCTCTTGGAGCGCAGGCGCGCAGGTGCGCGCAGACAAACGAGCGTGGGAGCGAACGGGAGCGGGCGAACGGGCGCGCAGGCGAGTGAGCGCGTGAACGCGCTGGCGCGTGGCCGAACAAGAGAGCTCAGAAGATCGCTGAGGGCCAGGGGACCGAGCATGGGAACGATGGTGTCCTGGAGACCTGTGACGCGTGGGCAAGCGATGGCGAGTCGGCGATCGATGGCGCGTTGGCAAACGCTGGCGCGCAGGCAAGCAATGGCGGGTTGGCGCATGGTGGCGTGTTGGCGAGCGATGGCGCGTAGAACATGCAGGCGAGCGACCGCACGTGGGCAAGCTTATCGCAGGAGACCTATGTCTCTCCAGATCCGCTGGGCGCTGATGCGTAGGAGAGCGCTTGCGTGCAGGCGATGGATCACGAGGGCAGTCCGGAGATTGCCGGTGCTCAGGGGAGAGCGCTGACGCCCTGGAGACCGTTGACGCGCAGGAGATCGCTGACGAGCAGGAGAACGTTGATGCGTCGGAGATCGCTGGCGCGCTAGAGATCGCTGGCGAGCAGGAAGACGACGCGTAGAAGACTGTGCAAGAGCTATCGGCGCGACGCACAAAGGCGAACGCTCACGAACGGGCTCGGGAAGAGGAGGCGCGTGGGCGTGCAGGAACTCTGGATGTACGCGCAGGAGATCGTGCGCGTTGCTGCGCAGGAGAACGCTGACGAGCAGGATCGCGAGGGCGAGGAGGAGTTGAGTCCTTGCCCATGTCCTGAACCGGAGTTCTAGGGCGCGTGGGCAAGCGTGGGCGCACAGGGTGCGTGGGCAAGCGTGGGCGCGTGTCAGGAACTGGATGCGCAGGTGCGCGCTGAGGAGCAGGAGATCTAGTGCGCTCAGGAGACCGTTGGTGCGCTGGGCACGCAACAGGAACAGAAGGATATTCGTTGTCCACAGGAGAGCGCTGGCGAGCAGTGGGGCATTGACCATCAGGAGAGCGCTGGCGAACAGGAGAGCGCTGGCGATCAGGAGAGCACTGACGAGCAGGAGCGCGCTACTACGCGTGAACGCGCAGGGGAACCCCGACGCGCAAGGGAAGCACCCACACCGTGTGCGACATCCCTTTGCCCCGAAGGGACCGGTGCCCGTCGGCTGACGAGATCAGAAGACTGCTGGCCATCTGCACAGGAAGTGGAAGGTCTGGAAGGCGTGGGAGAACGAGAACGATCCCCGGAGAGGTCTAAGGACGCGGCTGCTACAGTCTGCTCCCGGCGAGGAGAGTCCCCATCGGAGGACGGAAGAGGTGAAGACTCGAAAAGGCGCCTCTTGACACCCTTATAGGGAGACGGGAGGCCCTTGCGGCGAAGCGGACGATGAGCCTTACGGCGAAGGCGGCCACGAGGGAGGTCGTCGGGATCATCAGTCCTCCGAAGAGGAGTCTCAGTCAGAGCGCTCCCCCGAGGGGGAGACTTAGCCGCAGGAGAGACCGTGGGACCCCCTTCCCCCTTCGAAGGATGTACGGAAGGGGGAGGAGAGCCTTCAGCAACGTCATCAACATCAGGAGCCGCAGAGGTTTGACCAGACTCGTTGACAAAAGACAGAGGATCTACCTCTGCTATCACCGGCGACTGCTTGACAGCGGCCCCCAACTGAATTTCAAACAGGGCTTCCTTGGAGGGCAGGCCCTTAAGCCCCAAGGAAGCCCAAAGCTGAAAAAGATCATCATTAGACACAGGATCAACATTATATCAAAATCGTCCCCCGGAGGAGGAGGGGGAGCCGCCCCGCTTTGGGAGGCGACGCCCTCTCCCGCACACCGAGGTCGGGAAACAGAACAAGGGCCTGCGCTCCCACTCGGCGGCCTCTCACTAGAAGCCGGACGAGGGGGAGCTTCGGAGGAGGTTTGGGCAGCAGAAGAAGAGTCCCGAGAGCCTTCCTCCTTCAAGGCAACGCCAGAAGGAGAACGGTCTCTCCTGGACTTCTTCTTACGCCGGCAGGCAAACCTCTCCCACTGGGAGGCAGACCACTCCCTACACTCACTACATGTATTTTCCCTATCACACCGTCGGCCTCGACACTGCGGGCAAAGGGTGTGTGGATCGGTATCCACCGCAGACATGAAGGTACCGCAAGGGCAGCTGGCGATCCCAGGGCACTTGCGCATGATGAATACCAAAGGGTGAGGGCAACTTCAAACACATACCTGAGGAAAAGGAAAGAAAAGATTATGGCTGTCAATAACGAGGACGATAGACAGACACGTCTGCACATCGTCCGAGCCAAAAGTGAAGGGAAGCAAATCACCGGTGTGTGGGAGGGGGAGGGGTAGCAAGCAACCCCTTCCCCTACCCCCGCTAACTAGCGCGGGGGTAGTTAACCCTCGTTAAAATCTATTGGTTCGTCAATTTCAGCTACGCCGAAAGTAAACCCAATGTAAATAGCGTGGTTTGTATTTCGGTTACGGAACAAATACCTGTATATGTGTGTGTGTGCGGGCGTTTGCGTAGAAAGGGCGTTAATGGATTATGTGTTGATAACTAAAAGAATGTTTGGAAGATTGAAAGATGTGCACATGTTTAGGGGTATGGCTAATGGTATGTCTGATCATTTTTGGTGGAAGAAAAATTAGTTGTAGCAAAAGAGGGGGGGAATAGAGTGGGGGGGATGCAAGAGGCAGCTAATGAGGGTTGAAGAATTAAGAAAACCGGAGGTAAAAAGTGAATATCAAGAAAGGTTGAAAATTGCATATGAAAGAGTGAAATTAAGAGAAACTGGTAACTCACAGGAGGAGTGAAAGTTAGTAAAAGAAAATTTTGTTGGGATTGCAAGTAATGTGTGTCTCAAGAAGTTTGTTGGAGGCAGCATGAGGAAGGGCAGTAAATGGTGGAATGAAGGAATGAAAGTAAAAGTGGAAGAGAAAAAGAGGGCATTTGAAGAATGGCTGCAGAGTAATAATGTAGAGAAGTATGAAAGGTATAGAGTGAAAAATGTGGAAGTTAAGCGCAAGGTAACTGAGGCAATGAGGGCTGCAGACCTGAGGTGGGGTCAGGGATTGGTTTGTCCATATGAAGAGAATAAGAAAAAGTTTTGGAAAGAAGTGAAGAGAGTAAGGAAGGCTGGTTCAAGAATTGAAGAGTCAGTGAAAGATGGAAATGGAAGGTTGTTAAAAGGAGAGGAGGCAAGGAAAAGGTGGGCGGAGTATTTTGAGAGTTCACTGAATGTTGAGAAAAATAGAGAGGCAGATATAATTGCTGTTGCAGGTGTTGAGGTGCCAGTGATAGGAGATGAGAATGAGAGAGATTACAAGAGAGGAAGTGAGGAGAGCACTAGATGAAACGAGAGTAGGAAAAGCACCTGGTATGGATGGTGTGTGAGCCGAGATGTTGAAGGAAGGGGGTGTGACTGTATTTGAATGGTTGGTGAGATTGTTTAATATGTGTTTTGTGTTGTCAATGGTACCAGCAGATTGGGTTTGTGCATGTATTGTACCACTATCTAAGGGTAAGGGAGATGTGCATGAGTGTTGTAATTCAAGGGGTATTAGTTTGTTGAGTGTGGTTGGATAAGTGTATGGTAGAGTACTGATTAATAGGATTAAGGATAAAACAGAGAATGCAATCGTAGAAGTAAAGGGTGGTTTTGGAAGAGGTAGGGGATGTATGAATCAGATTTTTACAGTTAGGCAGATATGCGAAAAATATTTAGCAAAAGGTAAGGAGGTGTATGTAGCGTTTATGGATCTGGAGAAAGCGTATGATAGAGTTGATAGGGAAGTATTGTGGAATATGGAATTGGTGGAAGGTTGTTGCAGGCAGTGAAAAATTTCTACAAAGGTAGTAAAGCGTGTGTTAGGATAGGAAATGAAGTGAGCAATTGGTTTCCGGTGAGAGTGGGGCTGAGACAGGGATGTGTGATGTCGCCATCGTTGTTTAACTTGTATGTTGATAGAGTGGTGAGAGAGGTGAATGCTCGAGTGCTTGGACGAGGACTGAAACTGGCACACGAGAATGCTTATGAATGGGAGGTAAAATGACAAATTTGTAGATAATTTGTATTTTTCCCAACTATACAAACCTTAGCTGTTTATTAGGGGTTATACTTCGGCGGAGCTGAAATGACGAGCCATTAAAATTTAGCGAGGGTTAACTATCCACACTGCTAGTTAGAGGGGGTAGGGGGGGGGATCTTGCTACCACTCCCGTTCACACACCTGTTATTCAGTCACTGCTTGGAGGTAGGATTTCAAGGGGGATAGGGATGGCGGGCAAGTTTGTATAAATAGCTAAGGTTTGTATAGTTAGGAAAAATACAAATCATCTACAAATTTGTCATTTGTTCCGTAACTGGAATACAAACAACGCTATTTATTAGGGGTGATTCACCTATTAGGAAGGGTGGACGTCCCTGCCAATCTGGCTTTTGGCTTTGCCCAAGGGCTCCTTATCTGAGTATGTTAGTACTCAAAAATAAGGAGTCTCAGTCCTCGCTAAACCTTGCTACGCAAGGTCCGCGGCCTACGCAAGCTGTGTGTTGAGACGTGCAGAAGTGTGACTGTCTAAGTAAAGTTATTCTGAGTCTATGTGGGAAAAAACCTGATGTAACCAAGACTTCCCAATACCACCTCGCCAGGGTATGGGGACGCAACAGTATTAGCTTAATACTAGGTACACAAGGGAGTATGATTTACCTCCAGTGGTTTGAGGTCAGCTTATGCAGAGAACCCAGGATGCTGCTTTCCCCACGAGAGGGTAGGATGAAGAAAAGAATAAGAGCCAGTCAAATCTTTTCATTCACGCAGACTAAAACCGGGTAACAGTGCCCTCAACCATCTGCTACTTGTCCAATAAGGAGCTTGAGGTATACAACCAGCTGTTGTGCAGCCACCACCGGACCGATAGAGGTCGTATCGAGTTCCTGTGGGTCACGTCTTGCAGGAGAAAGATTGTGGAAAGTCACCTGGAGCATTCGCATCCTTTCTTGTAAAACCTGCATCACAGAGTAATCTGCTAAGAAGGACCAGGGGCATAGTTATGCCCTTGACACTGTGAGTCGTCATGTTGAGATGATGTTTCAGTGATCCTCCTCTAGTCTCTCCCAGTGCTGATGACAAGAGAAGGGACCCGGGTGGGCTGTTGCCGTTTTCTTTAGGTAAAGTCTCATACCTTACCCTGGGTACAGTAACGGATGATCTGGATCGTTCGTTACCGAGTTTAGACTTGTGTAGGATCCGTCACCTCTGGAGACTGTGTCTGGCGACATACTCAGGGACGAAACTGAACATTGTCTTTCGCTCTTCTCAATAATGGGCGATGTCGAGAGAGAGACCATGATGTTCCCTGACTCGTATGGTTGCTGTCCAAGTGTGTAGGAACATTGTGTTCTTAAATCAGGAGAAAATTTGTTGCCTGGTGAAGTGGAACATAAGGAGGTCCTTTTAGGGATCGGAGATTTGAACCATGTTCTGAGAGGAAGGTCTCAATTCCAACTGGGGAAAGGCAAGTTGTAAGTCCATATGAGTTAGGAAAAATCTATCGATGAGAGGGTGTCCCTTTCTTTCAGTTTGAAGGTGAAGGATCAAGGTTGAGTGATCATCTTTACCTGTCGGGACAATAGGGGGTCTTTTCCTCTTGTATATACTCGAGGATTCCGCTATTGCTGGAATCGAGGTATCGAGTGGAGACACACACTTTCACATGACACCAACCACGCAAGACGTTATACTGCCTGGTAGACTGATGCTGAGGAATTCCTCAGATATCTAGACAACCTTTTCACAAAGAGATATTAAGTAGTCTCCAGGCGTACAATCATAGCAAAGCTATAGCTTGTGGCAGGTATCGAAGTGGGTTGTCTGTGATGTGGAGAGGGTTCTCTTGGAGACTCTATCAGGAGCTGCAAAAGGTTTGGAAACCGTTCTGCATAATGCCATAGCGGAGCTAGGAGAGTCCTTGAGAGGTTGACCGATGTTCTAGCCTTCTTGAATGCCCTTCTCCAGATAAAACAGGGACGAGACGTAAACATCATTGTTGTACCCACCGTTGTTGCCAGAGAGCCTTGGGGTCTAGGGCTGGTGAGCAATGGCAGCCTGAGATTCAGGAGCATTGCGAACAGACCCCTAGTTGGAGGACCTCGTAAAGTCGGGACTTTGTCGGCTACATGGCGATCCAAAGTCCACTCGGTATACCTTATCTGAGATGCTGTGCACAGATTGTCGGCAAACACGTACTTCCAGTCTGGCATTAAGCGGGCTGATAGTGGTACCGAACGGACTTTGGCTCATCTTAGTGTTTATACTGTTAGATGGGAAGAGGCTACGAGCAAGTTCCTTCGTGCTTGTCGATGTGTCTCTAAGTGGTGTGTGGTCCCATCACATCACCGAGTGGTCTGTTAGGAACCGATGAGGCTGCTAAAGGACCGGAAAGTTGGCCTTCATCTCTTAAGATATTCAAGTGAAGGTACTTTCGGGCTCTGTCCAGAGGGCTGAGGTCGTGTGGTGCAGCACCATGGTCGCTCCTCTCTTCTTTTTCCAACTCAAGTCTTTTGGAATGGGAGTCGTTCTCGTTTTGAGAAGGTTTTCTGAGATTGGTGTCTAGAATCATTCCCAGATACGCCAGTCTTCTGGGAGGGAAGTGGGGAAGACTTCCATAGGTTTACCCTAATCACTGGATCTTGGTAAAAAGACTTCAGAAATTCCAGTGTTAATGCAAGGTTGCCACTGAGTCCGCTAAGGTCAGTCAGTCGTCCCGAGACAGAGGAGACAGAAGCCAATCCTGTGACCAGGATGGGTGTAGTGGAAAGACTGAAGCACAGTGCCTTGAACTGGTGTTTCTTGTTTGTCTAGACTGAATCTTCCAACCTTCCTAGATGGATGGTTTAGACCTGGGAGTAAGTGTCCTTTAGGTCCAGTGTGCAAATGAAGACCTGAGGTCTTAGCCCTTGTTCGAACTCCAACATGGCGTGGACATCAACCCAAAGGGACAGCTCATTGCGGATCCTTTTGCATGGAAGATTGTCGACGCTGGAGTCTTGACTTGTGTCGTAATGGATCAGGCGCGATACCCAGTGTAAGAATACTTCTCTGAGAGAGAATTCCTTCAACTAACAGAAGGAAGGCAATGCTTAGCCTTACCATGCACCCTGATGGGATTGAAGCTATTCCTTAGAATAGAATCAATCTGGCGAATGTTAATCGATGGTTAACCGTTGGGTATCATGTTTTCTGTGCAGTTGGAGAGTGCTCACAAGTACGTTCCCTGTCGACAAGCCGTTGACGAGGGTTGTCGAACGTTTGCCGATCACTTTAGTGTGATGGCGAACAGCCAGTAGTGAGAAGTATGTTGTATACCTTCTGATCTAGGAACTACAGGAAGCAGTTGACAAGTAAGTTCGAGTCACAAACTGCTGGCAAATTGCCAATGACCGATGAATCAGTGGTCTGTGAGCCGATGGTGAGTTAGAGATCAGCAAGGTGATTATGGTCCCTCCTGGTTGGTCAGAGATGAGCAAGCTGAAGGATGGGCTGGTCAGAGATCAGCGAGCCGAGTTCAATGATCGAAGAAAGATGAGCTGCCCATCGGTGATCTAGTGATCAGCAAGCTGATGACTGGGTATTGACTAGCAATCGGTGATTGGAAACGCTAGCAATTGGAGATCATTAGTCATTGGAGGGATTAGAGGTCAAAGATCAACATTGAGCTAGCAATTGGCGATCTGGTGATCAGCGACCTAGCTATCAGTAAACTGTCAACTAGCCATCAACAAAGTGATCTAGAGATCAGACTGTTGATGCTTTCCCATTTGCTGATGGTGGTCTGTCAAGGAAAAAAGAAACTTCAGAAGAGACAGGGACCAAGGATTCCCTGTTTCGATTCCCCTTGTAGGATGGAATCTTCATGATCGTGAATCCTTCTGTGAAGCCTTATTCCTCTTTCCCGGTGGCAATGTTTATGTGTCTGCAGGTAGGAATGGGGCAATGGTGACCTGTCCAAAAAGTTTTATTCCTTTTTATTGCCTATTGCGATGGCACAAAGGATGATGCTGGTGCTCAATTTCTGCCTGTATAGCAGGCAAGTGCTGGCTCTTAGACAAGAGCTGGTGCATTGGATCTGCGAGCCCTGACTGTTTGGCAAGAGCTGGCGCATTGGATCTGAGACCGTAACTGCGCAGGAGGGCGCAGGAAAGTGCGGAAGAGCGCTGGCGCACAGTAAAACACTGTGTAGTTCTGTACACTCCCTAGAATGCGCCGAAGCATGGGACTGGTTGTGCAAGGGCGGGTGTATTGGCGCGAGTACTACCTGGCGTGCGGAAAACCGTCAGCGCCCGGGCGCAGAAGACCGTCAGCGCGCGCAAGATCATTGGAGCCCAAAAGTATTGTAGCGTAAAAGTATTGGCGCGCGTGTGCGCGCGAAAGGCCAACGGGTGCTCCCGCATGGGATACTGTCGGCGCGGGCACGCGTGGAAGGCCTTCGGTGCGCGCACAAGAGCATCAGTGCTCGTGCGCACGGGAGGCCATCGGCACCCGCGCAGGGAAGAAAGTTGGCGCGTGCAAGACTAGTGGCGTGCGCACGCGGAAGATCGTCGGCGCCCGCGCGCGCAAGAGCGTCGGTGCTCGTGCGTGCGGGAGGCCATCGGAACCTGCGTGGGGAAGAAAGTCGGCGCGTGCAAGACTAGTGGCGCGCGCGCGCAGAAGATCGTCAGTGCGCGCGCGAAGGTAGCGCTAGTAGGTTGGCAGGTGAGCTGACAGGACTACCAGTGGCAGGACGATTAGGGACTGGGATGTGCCCTTTAGAAGGGCGAGCATCCACCGATGGGGACTGTAAAAAGGTCCGCGTTAGAGTCCAGGACCGAAGTCCAAAGGACTACGTTGCAGCGCAAGGTTGCGCTGGTAGATCGGTAGGTCCTGGTAGGTCTGCTTGACTTGAAGACACCCGTGATGACGCCCATGAGGGCCGGTGGATCAGCAAGCTGACCTTTAACAGTGGTGATCTTCCGAAGAGGAGTCTCTATGAAAGGCTTCTCTCGCGAACGAGAGAGGTGAACACTTTGTAGAAGAGACTAAAAGACACCCATTGAGTGCCGGTAGATCAGCAAGCTGACCTTTAACAGTAGTGATCCTTTGAAGAGGAGTCTCTATGAGTGGCCTCTCTCGCCAACGAGAGAGGTGAACACTTCATAAAAGAGACTAGAAGACGCCCATTGAGGGCCGGTGGATCAGCAAGCTGACCTTTAACTACGCACTTCGTAGAAGTAACGTGCCAAGACCGTGCTCCGCCCCTGAAGGAAGAGAAACTCAGCAAGGGGGGAGAGAAGTCTGGGCGAAGGCAGCAACAGCAGTAGGAGATGATGAATTTATTAAGATGTGGGAAGTTCTCCCTGTGAAGGGACAAACAACCTCATACCTGGTGAGGAAACTTCCCTCGGAAGGGAAGTTGTCCAACCCCTGGAGGCGAACCTCCTTTAGTATTCTAAGATGATCTGAAGTGCTGGTCATGTTGTCATGGGAGTACTTCTAAGAGAAGGGATGACGCCCATGACGACGTCCTCTGAGGGACGGCAGTGACAGCAGATTCCCCACGCATGAACAGAACAGCTCTGCTTCGTCGACACTCTTAGTTGAACGAAGAAAAAATGCATAGTTAACTGGGAAAAAATAAAATTAATTATTTAACAGAAATTCCCTAGGGAGGAACTCCGAAGAAGAACCCCAAGGGAATAACATAAAATAAGTATTGCGCCGAAAAAAAAATTAATTATTTAACAAATTCCCCAGGGAGGAACTCCGAAGAGGAACCCAGAGGGAACAACATAAAATTAAATATTACGCCCTTCCTTCCCCAGTCGACATCCACGGGAGAAGGGGGGAGCGGAGTAACTGTAATAAAAACATAATTACAATTATTTAAATCAGCTAAGAATATTCACTAATAGTGAGAACCACTGACCCTCCAAGGGGAAGTGTTCCCACGGAGAAAGCTGAAAAGTTAAAACACAATTCACTAAAAATAATTGAGACAAACAATCGGAAGAGCAACCTAACCCACGCACGGGAAAGGAGCTTCCCCAATAGTACACTGTTGTTGTAAAGGTGAACGACCTCGAGAAAAGAAAGACCGTAGTCAATTTTTGAGAGGCCACATTCCCTTCGCTCAGAAATCCATGTTTCCCGTAGGAAAAAGGAAAAGGCGAAGACAATAGTTGAATGAAGAGGGTCCAGGCGAAGATGATTCCCCTGCGGCGGCCGAGTTAACGGTTATATGCCGACGGGAAGACCGATGGACCAGAGAGGGAGAGGTCGTTCCCCACGAAGTGGAACTGTGCTGGCCTTGCTAATGTACGCAAGTGTCGTTGTCGTATATGTATCACACACACAGCACACACTGAAAAGGAAACATCACATTTCTATACACATATATATACATAAACATTAAGAATGTTAAAAGACAAAAATTAATGGCAGTCCAGAATAGGCGAGGAGGGAGAGAGGAAACAACCGCTCTCGATTCGAGCCAAAAGTAAAGTGACTAAATCACAGGTGTGTGAATGGGAGTGGTAGCAAGCTAACCCCCGTACCCCAGCTAACTAGCGGTGTGGGTAGTTAACCCTCGCTAAATTTTAATGGCTCGTCATTTCAGCTCCGCCAAAAGTATAACCACTAATAAATAGCGTGGTTTGTATTGCAGTTACGGAACAATCGGTTGTTGTTTGTGGATGATACTGTACTAGTTGCAAACGAGGAAGAGAAGCTTGGCCGATTATTGACAGAATTTGGAAGAGTATGTGAGAGAAGGAAGTTGATAGTAATGTGGGTAAGAGTAAGGTTATGAGATGTACGAGAAGGGAAGGTGGTGCGAGGTTGAATGTCATGTTGAATGGTGAGTTCCTTGAGGAGGTGGATCAGTTTAAGTACTTTGGGTCTGTTGTTGCAGCAAATGGTGGAGTGGAAACAGATGTACGTCACAGAGTGAATGAAGGATGCAAAGTGTTGGGGGCAGCGAAGGAAGTGGTAAAGAATAGAGGGTTGGGCATGAATGTAAAGAGAGTTCTGTATGAGAAAGTGATTGTACCAACTGTGATGTATGGATCGGAGTTGTGGGGAATGAAAGTGAGAAAGAGACAGAAATTGAATGTGTTTGAGATGAAGTGTCTGAGGAGTTTGGCTGGTGGATCTCGAGTAGATAGGGTTAGGAACGAAGTAGTGAGGGTGAGAACGGGTGTAAGAAATGAGTTAGCAGCTAGAGTGGATATGAATGTGTTAAGGTGGTTTGGCCATGTTGAGAGAATGGAAAAAGGCTGTCTGCTAAAGAAGGTGATGAATGCATGAGTTGATGGGAGAAGTACAAAAGGAAGGCCAAGGTTTGGGTGGATGGATGAAGTGAAGAAAGCTGTATGTGATAGGAGGATAGAATGAATGGCGAGCGATTGTGACGCAGTTCCGGTAGGCCCTGCTGCTTCCTCCGGTCTCCTTGGATGACCGCGGAGGTAGCAGCAGTAGGGGATTCAGTGTTATGAAGCTTCATCTGTGGTGGATAATGGGAGAGGGGGGCTGTGGCCCCCTAGCAGTAACCGAACTCGGTTGAATCGCTTGTCAGGCTGGGAGGAACGTAGAGAGGAAAAGTCCCCTTTTTTCATTGCTCGATGTTGGCTACCCCCCAAAAATTGGGGTATATATATATATATATATATATATATATATATATATATATATATATATATATATATATATATATATATATACTGTATATACATATATATACTGTATATACATATATATACTGTATATACATACATATATATATATATATATATATATATATACATATATATATATATATATATATATATATATATATATATATATATATATATATATATATACTGTATATATATATATATATATATATATATATATATATATACTGTATATACATATATATATACAGTAGGGTCCCGAATTAAGCGTGTTCGAATTACACGATTCCCCTTTTCCGCGATCGCTATTTTTCAAAAATAAATTTTCTGTATCTACGAGGCTGTTCAAAGTTCGCGAGTCAAGCACTACAAAATGTATCAAATCTATTGTCTTTTTAAGTATATTGGTAGCCCTAAATACGGTGATTTATAATAATGTTACAAAACAATATTAACATTACATTTCATTAACATAATTTCATAATGAATAGCCTATTTAAGGATAAAATTCCACATCAACAATGAAATCAACTGTTAACTGTGCGAGTCCAGCTGACAAAATGTAAACAGAAATGTGGTTACGTTCTCGGCAATCTTTATCTTTCTCCAACCTTACGATAATTGTAATGGTAGTGTTAATGATGGTATATTAAAGCATTATTTTTGTTTAGTACAGTATATTTAAAAGCCTTATTTTTCCCTCTGGGCGTTTAAGGTTTTCACGAGTAGACTGGGTTCGTTTATCGGCAGTGAATAGCCTAAACTTCGGTAACGAGTCGTCAATATTTTGTCATATTTTAAACAGTATACATTTGATTTGCAAACATTGGTTTTGTAGAGTAGACGGTAAAATAAAATCTAGAGAGAGAGAGAGAGAGAGAGAGAGAGAGAGAGAGAGAGAGAGAGACGAGAGAGAGAGAGAGATATTTGATGGCAGAAATCTCTCTCTGGCAGAAATCTCTCTCTCTCTCTCTCTCTCTCTCTCTCTCTCTCTCTCTCTCTCTCTCTCTCTCTCTCTCTCTCTCTCTCCCCGTAAGAAATAAAACCATAGTTCACATATGGCAACTTGAGTTTAAGAATGAAATTAACATGAATATTGTTAGTTGTGCCGATCAATTCCTCGCTTCAGGGGGTACACGAAACAAAAACACGACATTCAATTACAACAGCTGATTCTCTCTCTCTCTCTCTCTCTCTCTCTCTCTCTCTCTCTCTCCTCTCTCTCTCTCTCTCTCTCTCTCTCTCTCTCGTTATACAATACTTACAAATAGATGAGGAAACCATAATCGGTTTTCTTGAAGTGTCAGTTAAATACAAAACGAAAAAATTATACCGTGTATACATCCATTTCAATCATAGCTTAAAATACGGTAACCGATTTCGTCCGCAAACCACTATTTTTTAGGAAACACCATCTATTCCAGAAAATTTTTACTCTTTAAATGTCAATTGCGCTATAATAAAACATGTACTTATGTTGTTAAATTTCGGGTGTGTTTTAAAAATCGAGTATTGCTAACTTATTTTTGTTTTACTTTTGGCTGTGATCACATCAGCTGATGTCTAGCTTCCGCGCGAATACAATAACAAAGAATTGTTTACACCATTTCTTAACTTATTCAAACCATCTATACAATTAATATTACATAAACACCAATGTGTTATAACCTATCATATTTATTGTTTAGTACT
>NC_090751.1:89740095-89770091 GCF_036898095.1 Palaemon carinicauda
GGCTATTTTCCCTGTTGGAGCCCCTGGGCTTATAGCATCCTACTTTTCAAACTAGGATTGTAGCTTAGCAAGTAATAATAATAATAATAATAATAATAATAATAATAATAATAATAATAATAATAATAATAATAATAATAATAATAATAATAACTAAAACTCGCTAGTTAGTGGGAGAGCATGATTTAACCTAGTGTATACCTCAAGGCAACCCGTCACCGGGGTATGACTACGTCTTGCCCCCATGAGTATGATAGGATATATACGTACTTATATATATATATATATATATATATATATATATATATATATATATATATATATATATATATATATATATATATATATATATATATATATATATATATATATATATATATCCAGACACTTAAAGGTTTAAAGGTTGCTGATGAATGACAGAGGCAAGGGACAGTGACATTGCCCTATCGAGCAGGACAATGCCCTAGAGACTTACCATATATTCATATGACCAGCGCCCAAGGTCCTTCTAACCCCCCCCCCCCCCCCCCGGCTAGGACCAAGGGGCTGATGACTAAGCACATAGACCTATTGGCTCCCCTAAATCCCCATTCTTTGCTCATAAGGATGGTGAGGTTGCAGCGACCAAAGGAACTAACGAATTTGAGCGGGAATCGAACCCCAATCTGGCAGTCACCAGGCAAGGTGTTATTATGGGAGGTGAGATTACTATATTTAACAGCAAGGATGCTATTCTTTATAGAAAGTCTTCACAAGAGAATCAGCATTATCAAAAATTAACTATATGTTACCTCGACTTCCCATAATATTGATATCAATGAATTCATTTCGAACTGGCACAGTTTAATATTATATTTAGTTATATTCTTTCATCTAATGCTCTCAATTTTCAGGACATTAGTTCATGTAAAATTACTTAAAATTTGATTCTTGTGAAACTGCTAAGATATGTAATTCTTGAACAACTCTTTGGGGGGGGGACCCAAAGACAGTACAGGTCCATTTAAAAAAAAAAAAAAAAAAAAAAAAAAAAAAAAAAAAAAAAAAAAAAAAAAAAAAAAAAAAAAAACAAGAATTGCTACAACGGGTCTGAGACTCTGCATATGATTATGCAGACAATTATTCCCCAGACAAAGCTGGTGTATAAATGATCTGCTGAAAATTATGGACGAGGACAAACATAGCATCCTGACTCAGTTGTAGATCCTGAGTCAGTTGTAGATTTACTACCATTTGATGGCTTACAATTGATTTATTGTGGAAAAGCTTTAACTAGAAATATGAAGAACAGTGATGAACTAAATAAATGAATGTTTTTGTGAAGTGCACTATTTCTCTAGTATATAATCTTAGGCTTATACACTGGATGAATGTTCTGATAAGAAATTTGTGATTAACAGTGTTATTAGTTACTATGATTGATTATGGCATCTCTTATCAATTTCAACCTAACAAAAGTAGTCTACAACAGGAACTGAAAAACACAATAAACAGAGAAGTAAGCTTGATAAAAGGTGTATCACTACGAGAAAGGATTACCAGTCTACTGATTGAACTGCAATGGTACCTATTAAAGCTAGAATAGATCATAAGACAAGTTATTAGAATTAGACATCCAAAATATTTAAGGGAACTGCTACTCTTCATGCAGCCAACAAAACAGATTTTGAGCAAAGCGAAAAATCTATTTTTGGGTGAGATAGCCATGGCGTCCTGATGGAAGGTTCCTTTTTGGTAGCTTCCTTGGGTATAAGACTACTAAGATATTCCCAGAGAATTTAACCACAGGTTATCACAGAATTCTAACTTCTGGAGCGAGTATCTCAAAGGTTTCCCTTTAAGACATCGTAATACAACAGGGGACGCGCATGTCTGAACGCGCCACATAGCTATCTTCACCCCGAACAGAGTTAATGCTTCGGTGTGTAAGGACTGAGAATAGCTGGGAGCCGTTCCACAGCTAATCTCACTCGTGGCTACTACTGATACTCGAGACGTAAACAAACGGACGCCATTGCTCTAATGACGTCACGCCCGTCTTCATCCTGAAATCAGTTGCTGCCCATCACCATGATACAGTAGCACAGGGTGGGAACAAAACTGGACGAAGTAGTAGGGAGGGTCCATCAGGACGCCATGGCTATCTCACCCAAAAATAGATTTTTCGCTTCGCTCAAAATCCGTTTTTTGGGCTCAAGCCATGGCGTCCTGATGGAAGAGTACCAGAGAATCAATGTATCGTGGTAGATTTTCCCCTAGTATTAAGTGCCTAGGCATTGACAAAACAGCAAAGTAATCTTAGATAAAGAACCATAGGGAAGAAGTATCCTGCCCCCCTTGGCAGTGAAGTTCCCATGGGCTATGCCGACGTCAAAGTGGTATTGAAGGGCTATTCATCCTGAGAGAAGAACTTGAAGAACTTAGAGATGAAGCTGAATGTTTGGTATTTGTATAGGAACATTCTGAAATTAGACCAGTGGTGGTTGGACACTGTGTATAGAGTTCATCTCTTGGGTATCAGAAGTAAGTATTCGTGTAGGAACCTTACTTAGTCAGGGTGAATATAATTTAGGATTAGACATCTTAAATTCTTCATAACCATAAGAAAGGAGGAATAAATAAAACTATGACGGGTATGTATTTCATAGTAAGTAGGAGCTGATAGAGACGCACAAGTAATAAAATAGAAATTTTATTTCATAAATGCAGAAATTAAATAATTTACAGCAAAAAGTAAAGTTCATTTACAGTAATAATAATGTACATAGAAATAAAGGCTTGCTCTTGAATCTGAAAAGGAATTTCAGGATATTAGTAGGTACTCGTTCTCGAGGAACGCAAGTCTTTAATTAAAACACATCATGCTCAAGGCATGCGGCACTTGTGTGACACTATGACATTTCACCTGGGATAAGAACAGTTATAAAAGCACTAAGTGTTTTTCGACATCACTATGAATCGCTCGAGGGTCAACATAGGCACCCGAAGAGTTAGAGTCCCAAGTACTGTAACTCACTGTTCTACGCAGAGTTAGGTGCAGGTTTCATAACACTACCTGCGGCTACCACAAAATGTTTGACTTCGTGCACTTGTTTCGCATAGTGTTTAAAGAAAACTCGCGAGGACTTCCAGCCCGTGAAGTTTTTAAGGCTTTCAAAGTCCATGCTCTGAAAGAAATTCAGAGATGATGCCACTTTTCTAGGATCATGACCAGCGGGTGTACTGTTCGGATCCGCTCTGCGAATGAAGTAGGTGATTTTCGCTCTTAATTGTTTCAGTGACAGGTCGCTGCCCGATGTTTCTCCTTTGAAGAGTTGGCCTCCACCAAAGTTCGAAGTTCTGCGAAGATAGACCTTGAGGCTCTCTACTGGACATAGAGAGACATCCTCCTTCAGGGGGCATATTCTCCAAGGGCCCCATCTTTTGGTGGGTAATTCATTTTTAGCGAGAAACGTCGGATCAGGGGAGAGGGTCACTTCTCCTGAATCGGTAAACAGGATGTGTCCTTCTTCTCTTGATAATGCCACTATTTCGCTGACTCGAGCTCCCGAAGCGAGAGCAAATGAAAATATAACTTTCTGAGTCAGATCCTTGAGGGGGCATGAATCGTTGTCCAAGTTGGAGGCGAAATGGAGTACCTTGTCTAGTGACCAGGAGATCGGTTTCGGTGGGGGTGCTGGCCGTAGGCGAGCACATGCTTTTGGTAGTTTGTTGAAGATGTCGTTGGACAGATCAATTTGGAAAGCATATAGAATTGGTCTAGTCAAGGCCGATTTGCAGGTTGAAATCGTATTGGCTGCTAATCCTTGTCCATGAAGGTGAATAAAGAAGGACATACAGAAATCAATCGTGATTTCTTTAGGATTTTTTGTCTTGACAAAGGAGACCCATTTCCTCCAGGATGATTCATATTGCCGTCTCGTGGATTCGGTCTTGTATTCCTCTAGGAAGTCTAGACTTTTCTTCGAGATCCCAAACCTCTTCTTTGCGGCAAGGGAGAGAAAATCATGAGATGAAGGTCCTTGATTTTCGATGATGAAGCGAAGACAGTCGACTTCTGTACTTGTTGAGAGAGAACTGGGCCCGGGAGAGGGATCAGCTTGGGCTGCAGCTCCAGGACCAGGGGGTACCAGTTGCTCCGGGGCCACTTGGGAGCCACTAGGGCCGCTGTCCCTTTGAAGGTTCTCAGTTTGGAGAGGACTTTCAACAGAAGGTTGGTGGGAGGGAACAGGTAGATCTTGGACCATCTGTTCCAGTCCAGTGACATGGCATCCACTGCTTCTGCTTTGGGGTCCTCGTACGGGGCTACGTACAGAGGAAGTTGATTGTTGTCGCTCGTTGCAAAGAGATCTATCTGAAGTTCTGGGACTTGGTGAGAGATGAAGGAGAACGATCTTGCGTCTAGAGACCATTCCGACTCTATCGGGTTTGTCCGAGATAGAGCATCCGCTGTCACGTTGCGGAATCCTTGTAGGTGAACTGCAGACAGGTGCCACTTCTTCTTCTCTGCCAGACGGAAGATTGGGAGAAGCACCTGATTTATCTGGGGCGATCTTGAGCCTTGGCGATTGAGACAACGAACTACCACCGAGTTGTCTAGGGTTAGACGGATGTGGATCGAGGGCGGCGGGGATAACTTCTTCAGTGTTAGAAGGACCGCCATGGCCTCCAAGATGTTTATGTGGAACGTCTTGAATAGTGGAGACCAGGTACCTTGAACCTGTTTCTGGTGGGAGTGACCTCCCCAACCTTCCAGTGAGGCATCCGTGTGGATGTTGAGTGATGGAGGGGGGTGTTGGAGAGGAATGGACCTTTTCAGGGCCTTTTCTTCCGACCACGGCTTTAGGAGGCGTCGCAGTCTGTTTGGAAGCCGTCTCTTGAGGTCTCTTCGAGCGATGGATGCCGAGCGTCTCCAGACTCCCGCGGCATCCTTTAGCTGTGCACGAAGCACTGGGTTTGTCACTGAGGCGAATTGTAGAGAGCCTAGAACTCGTTCCTGCTGTCGTCTTGAAATGCGTTTGGATTTCAGTAGTCGCTTGACAGACCCTGCTATTTCCTTCCTTTTCTTCTGGGGGATGGAAAGGCGGTGTGACTGAAGATTCCAGTGGATTCCCAACCACTGAAACTTCTGAGCTGGAGAGAGGCGAGATTTTTTCTCGTTGATCTTGAATCCCAGGTATTCTAGGTACTGGGTAACTTCGTTGCAAGACTTTGCACACTCTTCGGGCGATGGAGCCCAGACTAGCCAGTCGTCGAGGTAGGCCATCACCTGGACGTTTCTTAGGCGGAGTTGTTGTACTATGGCATCCGCCAGTTTTGTGAAGATCCGAGGGGCCACGTTGAGGCCGAAGGGCATGGCCCGGAAGGCGTAGCTTTTCCTTTGGAGTCGAAATCCTAGGTAGGAGGAAGCGTGATGGTTCATTGGAACGTGCCAGTAGGCATCCGCCAGGTCTATAGAGACCGTATAGGAACCTTGAGGCAGAAGGGTCCTTATTTGTTGAAGCGTCAGCATCTTGAATTTGTTGTTCGCTATGAACTTGTTGAGGGGGGATAAGTCCAGAATGACTCTGAGTTTGTCTGAGTCCTTCTTGGGAACACAAAACAGTCTCCCTTGGAACCTGGTGGACTTTACCTTCCTTATCACCTTCTTGTTCAAGAGGTCTAGAACATATTCTTCCAGAAGGGGGGTTGATTGTTGGAAGAATTGCTGGAAGATTGGGGGTGGTTGAGTCCAACTCCAGCCTAGACCCTTCTTGACGATGCTGTGCGCCCAGGGATCGAAGGTCCAACGATCCTGGAATTGGCGGAGTCTTCCTCCCACCGGAAGCACTTCATTGCTTCTGGTGTCCCGAGGACTTGCTGCCTCGGCCGCTAGCTCCCTTTCCTCCTCTACCTCTGGAGGGACGGCGAGATGCGTCTTTGCTTGCACCCCTGAATGAGCCTCTACCTTTGGCACGAAAGGTAGTTGATTGTTGCTCAAAGGCAGGGGTGAAGACCGGTGACTGTGACAACACCGGTTGGGGGACCAATTGAAAGGTCTGTTGTGGTTGGGCAACCACTTGGGAGGTAGCGGGTCCTGGAAACTGACGTCTTTGCTGACGTTGCTGGGGTTTTGGCTTTTGGGGTTTCCTCTTAGGCTGAGGTCCGTCGTCCTGAGAAGGTTTCCTTTTCCTGGACATGCCCCACTTGTGGAGAAGGTTCCTATTCTCCGTGGCAGCTCTGTCAGTGATTTCCTTCACAAGGTCAGAAGGAAAGAGGTGTTTTCCCCAGATGTTGGAGGAAATCAGCCTCCGGGGTTCGTGTTTCACGGTGGCACCGGCAAACACGAATTCACGACAGGCTCTTCGAGCCTTTATGAAGTGGTACAAGTCCTTCATTACAGTCAATAAGTGGGATTTGGAGAGTACCATGTAGTGGTCTGGTACTCTAGTGTCACAGGCCATAACTTCAAGTTGGACTTGATGAGAAAGAGATGCCGCAAGCCTCTCCTTCGTGTCTTGTTCCCGACGAAGGAGGTGATCGTTGAGCTTAGGGAGGTCTTCATTAAACTGACGTCCGGCGACGTCAGGATCGAGCCTTCCCACGACGAAAGTATGTTGAACATCTTTCCAGTGTCGAGCGTCAGGGGGGGTCACTATGGAGAAGGGTCTGCACTCCTCCAATGCAGGGCAGGGTTTCCCTTCATCCGCCGCTTTAAGGCATGCAGCTAAGGCCTTTTCCAAGAATGGAAGAACCGCAGTTTCAGGTGCAACGTAAGTAGGGTGCTTCTTGCTCAAGGCGGGAAGCTTAGAGCAGGTAAAGCCTCTACTCTTGAATGCGGAGGCTAGCATAGCCTGGGCCTTTGCGAGATCGAACACTATCTCTTCCTTAGGTTCGGTCTCTTCCTTCGAGGCAGGTTCGGAACGAAGCCGGACGTAACAGTCCGGGTAGGCCTCAAAGTTTGGGAAGAACTCCACATCTTCCAAAGGGACCGTGCCGATCTTATCACTGACAAAGATCCTGCCGGTCGCAATAACCATATGCTCTGCATACCTCCACGGGTTGGCATGAGAGCAAGCGGGGAGATCCTTGACCGAAATCTTCTTCGGTTCTCTGGATCCTATCATCGACCTGATGGACTCCTGGTTCTCCTTCAGCCTGTCGTCCATGACGGCTCTAATCAGTCGGATCAATTCTTGAGTGGAAGAAGAAGGATCCGGAGTCGAGGAGGTAGACGGAATAGACATTTCCGTCGGTGTAGGAGTAGGAGGGGGGATGGACGGGGGAGCGACCTCTTGCTCCGACTCGGCGTATTCCACCTTGTCTTCGTCATCTTTGGCTCCTTGAGCCATAAGCGTTTTCTCCGTGTCTTCCGAGACATCCGAAATCTGTTCGTCATCTTCGGAATCCAAACGACACTCGTGCATGGACTGAGCCATGACTACATCAGGTTCCACCGTAATTTGGACAGTGGGGATCACGTCTTTGGGTACCACTGAGTCAGGGGAGGCCTTAGGGAACAACAGTGACCTCAGTTCTTCGGTGGCCAGGTACGGTCCGGTAGCATTTTTCTGGAAGCCACGCACCCACTTGCGCAGCTTTTCACGAGAAATGTCTCTAATCTCCGCTGAGGGAGGATTATGGAAGGCCTCAACTAGGTAAGCCTGACAGACCGTACAGTTCAGTGGATTCCAAAACTTCAAATCCCCTTTCTTGTCTGCACAAGGGGCGTGAGTCCTGCAAGCCGTATGCCCGTAAAACTGCGGGCGTTTCACAGCGCAGAAGGCGAAATCACACTTCATCTGCTCCTCCTGTGGAAGAAAGAGAAAATGAGTATGGGGGAGTCATAAGAATGGCTCTTAAACTAAGTTAATATTAATTATTAATTTTAACTTAATGAAAGGTGTGATGCATAGAGAATGAAATAGTAAAGGAGAACATGCTCCATGCATCTCGCCCGGCTGGTTACCATAAGCTTGGTCCCTGGATAATCCGAGTGACCGAGGGCACCGGATGTAATTCCTTAGAGCTCCAAGTATTTTGGAATTACGTGGAAAAATCCAAGGGCAAGATTGGGACCGAGATCATTCGGTTCCAAGTTAAGGGCCAGAAGGCCTCTTTTAAAGGTAACTGCTTCTGGCAACCAGCCATGCTAAGATGCACATAGCATGCTGGAATTAGAAGAATGCAAAGAGACAGCATGATCACTAACAGAGCAGTACCAGGTACTGATCTTAATAGTAGAAACAGTCTATCTGTTTGCGATATAGAGCTATCATTGTCCTATGATAGCTACAGGAAGGGGGTGCAAGTGTTCTTGACGCCTCCGGGGCATCCGGCAAGCCGCCGGCATGCCAGAGCTCGCTCCAGCATAGATTCTGGCATTAGGACAGACAATGTTCAAAGTCAGTCAAATACCAGGATGGCGGCCGCCGGCACAACGGCGGCACGCCGGCAGGGAGCGGCGGCTCCGGCAGTCGGAGGATGCCGGATTGGTGACTGGGATAAGGATGGTTAAAGCTGTACCGGGTTGCCGGCAGTATATGCCGGCACTCCGGCGGCCGACCGGCAAGCGGACGACAAGCTAGGAGGAGGAGAGCCGCCGGTAGTAGCCGGCGGCAGCCGGCAGTCCCTCGGTACACGGGGGGCTGGCGGCAAGGTTAGGAAGAGTCACCAAGTAGGAGGCAGGTATTGCCGACAGTAGAGGCGGCAAGAGACCGGCACCCGGATAGGGAGAGAGACAGGGGGGAGGGGGGAAGGGATGCAGGAAGTACCATCAGGACTCCAGACATCCCTCCCCCTCCCTGAGAGGGTGTACCCATGATAGAGGCAGGCTCTAACATCCAGGAGCAGGGGTCACTAGGGACCGGGAGCAAGGTAGCCCAAGGGAGGGCTAGGGAACACCCAAAGGGGGGGGGGGAGACTCTCATATGCAGAGCTATACTAGCAACTAACCTCATAGGACACTATGAAGGTATATGTACCAGAGCGGACTGCACAAGGAAGCTCGGGTAGCCCTACTATTCCACCCTAAGGAGGAGTTGTAGGACAGGGGACAGATGGGTATAAACTAACCTAAGCATAGGCTAGGCTATACAAGAGATAGGTGGGGAGGGAGAAGAGAGAAGTCTTCCAAGGAAGGGTTTCTGTACCAGAGCGGCCACTAGGGAAAGGGAGGACACTCCCTAACCTAAGATCAGGCAGATCAGCTAAAACGGTGCAAGAGTACAGTTTCACATGGAACAGAGAAACCTTCCTAACCTAACCTAGAGCAGGGCTAAGAGTCCTGAACTAGGAAAGGAAGAAGACATATCGCTATCGCAGGAAAGTCATAGACTATCCTAGCCATAGAGGTAGGGCTAGCCTAACCTCACTCTCGGACGCAACCCTAAAGGGGGTTCATTCCTTTAGGGAGGACAGAGAGGCGATATATACTCTATTAGACAATTGATCCCTTTACTCAGAAAAGGAATCAAGGCTAAATAGAGGGAATGCCAAGGCAGGGGATGAAGGAAGCATATAGGGGTCCTATCATTAGGTTAGGCTAGAAAGAGTCACTGACTAGCCTATCCCCTACATGGTCCCTAAAGGCGAAAACATTTGCATCACTGTCAAAAGTATTGTAAAATAATGCCACTATCTTCATAACTTAGCCTAGGATCACTAATAAATCATGCATGAACACTTGTATGTAGGCTCCTGGCCTGGGGGCTATAGTAGCCGACTGGTATGAGGTCAATCGATGACCGATAAAAAGCGTCTAAACACGATATAAAAGTTCCTAGCTATGAAGACTAAATAAACTAATGTAATCGATTAGTATACGAGGCCGGAAACGTTGTTGTGGCTAACTAAATAAGACATGCATAACAACAACGACGCCATAAAATGGCGGGTCCGGTAGAGGCACAGCTCTGCCACAAAACAGCAATTATCTCGAAAAGTAATATTTACTTTACGGCCAGAGCTTAATTAAACAATACTGGAACCTTGTACTCAACTTTCCAGAAGAAGGCGAGGCTGAAGGTAACGACATAGCGAAGATGCAAAACGATAAAGTTAACACAGGGAAAATCCGTCTAAGTAGGGCAGCTACTAAACAAAGGATGAAGACGGGCGTGACGTCATTAGAGCAATGGCGTCCGTTTGTTTACGTCTCGAGTATCAGTAGTAGCCACGAGTGAGATTAGCTGTGGAACGGCTCCCAGCTATTCTCAGTCCTTACACACCGAAGCATTAACTCTGTTCGGGGTGAAGATAGCTATGTGGCGCGTTCAGACATGCGCGTCCCCTGTTGTATTACGATGTCTTAAAGGGAAACCTTTGAGATACTCGCTCCAGAAGTTAGAATTCTGTGATAACCTGTGGTTAAATTCTCTGGGAATATCTTAGTAGTCTTATACCCAAGGAAGCTACCAAAAAGGAACCTTCCATCAGGACGCCATGGCTTGAGCCCAAAAATCCTGTGGACACAAGAATAGTTGTTGATGGTTTAAAGTTATTGGGGCCACAATACACGCCATCTGTGGACTAAAGCTTTAAAATATGTGGCCCCAAGATTGCATAGCAAGCTCTCAAATAGTCAAATTTCTTGTCGATGAATTAGGTCGTTTGTTAATGTTAAGATTTGTAAATGTTATAATTAGGACATTTTGCCACTCAATTTCCTGTTTAATTCCCGTCATCATCTGCTTTTCTCTCATCATTTCACTAGTAAATGGACTTTTTTGGTATATAAAAGACAGCACAACTCCATTCACCATGTACCAACCAAAACGAAACCAGTATCGTAGCACATCTACTATAGGTACTGTACTGCCTTTGGCTTTTGGACTTTTTGCAATAGATTGATTGATTATAAGTTATCTGGACTTTTAGGGTTAATTTTTTTTCTCCAAGCCAGTTGACACTCCATTTAACCATCCCTTGTCATTTGAGATTGAGACTTCCTTAATACTACATAACTCTATTGGAATAAAGCAAAAACAAGACCTTGTTGCTCTATCAAGAAATTCTAGATAATACATAAAAAAAATAAAAGACCAGAGTTTTTATAGCAAACTGTTTAGTTTTCTTCTAAATCTGTTTTCCTGATTTTTTTACTGTTTTCAAAAGGAAAATTACATTTCAGATTATCAGAAGTGTTCACAATGATTATTCAGTTTGGAGCAAAATGTCTTTTTAGTAAAATTAAATAACCAAAGCTTGGGAATAAAAAATATACCAAGGATAAAATGTTTCTTTTGATGACAATCACGAAAAACTTACCCGTTGGTGAAACATTATAATTGACTATGTTGTGCATAAAACAAAATTCAGCAACCAATTCAGTTGTAAAAAATGTTATAAGTACTATTCTTTATAAGGAGTCCAATGGGTTGGGCTAACAAATGCCATTGTCTAGCAGAGGCTAGAAAATAAAAATGAAAAACAATGAAGGAAAGAAAACAAGTTGAGTATGACCCCAACAGAAGCGAAAGACCTTCATCTGAAGGATGAAAAGAATCTAAGAAAATGGTTCAAAGGTAGAATCCCAAAGCTGTCATCAAAGGCAACGAAATGATGTACGGTACTGCAGCTGTTTGATTTCATGAGGTTTTACATTGTCAAAATATCTGGATTTTTAAAACAAAATTTTAAAACTGCTCCTCACAGCTATTTTGTAGTTTAAAAATGTGTTAATACCATAAAATATATATACTGTACCATACAATACTTTAAAGTAGCCATTGCCATAATAATCTTTATCTTTGTCACATCTTAGAGCTTTTAGATACTCTACGTTTGTGACAGCAGATGGCCAATTTCTGCTTAAAGGAAAAGGAAAAGGAAATAAGCAAGTAAAGTAAGAATACCATAGTATATTATATTCAAAGTAATCACCACAGCTTCTAATTATTTTGCATGTGAATGTTCAATAACAATCAGCATAAAATCCTTGTCTTTAATAGACTTCCAATTACAAAACGATAGAAACTTGCGGGACTTCTCAGTGAGCAACAGTAAATGCTGGCACCAGAGAGCTTAATCTAACAATGATGGTTAAAATAGGGAAACAGCGAACTTATTTGCATATAATAAGAACATCGATATGTCGCTGGAAGATTCAGTCAAAAGGATCTGAGATATGAAGCCAAAACCATCAAGTTAATGGGATTTCACAGGCTGTAGTTCTTAATGGAATAAATTCATGAAGTGTGCTTTGTAGGAAATTGATACTAACACAGCACTTTGAATGTACTGTATTGCACAGACATCATAAGAACCGTAAATTTAGATCTATAAAGTAGAAACATATAAAGGCACACTTTAATATAAAAATTTTATGAATAGAAAATCGACACATGCTAAACAATGGATGTTTAGGAAAAGTTAAGTAAAATACAAGAGCAAAAGAAAATGGCTATACACAAAATCTTACACATATCATATAATAAATAGAAGGTGCAAAGGGAAAAAGAAATTTCTTGAGTAGCCTATGAGTTAATTTCTGCAGAACATAAGTTTAAAAATTATAATTATAATAACTAATTACAAAGAGTACAGTCTGTATTGTATCTTGGTTCAATCATCATACTGTACCAATTTTAGAAAATGAGGAAGCTCTTTTACAAGAATTAGAAATTGCTCCTTGAAATCTTTCAGGCTTTAATAAGGACAATGCAAAGTAAACACATAACCACAGTAATCATAATTAATAACAATAATAATAATCATAATAATAATAATAATAATAATAATAATAATTTCTAACTTTATTAAAGAATTGAACACCCATTATTTCATTCTTGAAGTGATGGTGAATAAATTATAAATTAAATCAGTAACAATTTTACCTGTATATTTCTGATATCCACAGCTCAGTATTACCACAAATCAAACTTTCTTTTTATAGCTTTTGGACCAAGCCGTATCAAGACGTATCATTGCTTACATCAGAATCTTTATTAAGTGATATTTTACACAGCAGGGGTATTGAGCAGATGTAAAACCCTATTCCTCTATCTGTCTTAAGTTCGCCCAAGAAAATCTCTACTTCTTGTCACAATATAGGAGTAATATCATAACCCCTGGTGGAATTTTTTGTATCTATAAATTACAAAAACTGGCAAAGTGATGATGGCCAGGTCCTAATATACATCCTTGACAATACAAGTACATCGGTATTCAATACAGATTGCTGCTTCACAAAATGGAATTGCCAACTGCTAGAAACTGAAACAATTTTCAATACCATTCTATATTCATCATGGCTAAATTAACTCTATTGTCAGATCTAATTTCAACCCTTAATACCATATGCTTCACTGTACATTGGATTTACATTCAGTCTAAGGTATTTCCAGTTCTTAATACAGTACAGTACATGTACTACATCCTTAACGGAAAAGTTAATAAATACTATTTTCTTCCACAGGTAATTCTAATTCTTAATACTGTAATATCTTCAAATACAGTTGTAGGGTTTGTTTACGATGCTATAGATATGAAATATAATTAACAAGTGTATGTAAAATGCTAATTCTTCCAATACATTGTTGAACCTTTATAATCCCCACAAAAGGATGGGATTTATGGTAATATTACAAAAGAGACTACCGTTTATAATTATCTGAGATTACACTAGCTTTAGGTTAGTAAAAAATAATATTAATGGAACCATAAATACTCAATGATTAGTATAATTCCAAACCTGCTAATATTTGATACTATATTCTAAAATTCAATGTAAAAATAAAGGAGACTGTGCTTGCGGGAGGCACAGCACACACAGCAATAACCTATGATAACTTATCTTAACATCTCATCACCTAGTTGTGGGCTTCAACCAAAATCCTAAAGCAATTGGTATGCATGTTTCTCAGAACCTAATTCAGCAGGTATGAAAGCAATAGATTAAATATATGATGCGTCCCCATACTTACCAATAACATCATGCACAGTATATACCATTGTCATATTTTCCCATTTACATCAAAATTAAATTCTCTATTCTTTTCTGGCCCTGGCTCGGTATTATTATTTCAAAAATAAAGCTGTACATAGACTGGATGAAGAAATTAATACAGATGACTTTATGATATTTACCAAAGGCACTATTATATGGGGTAAATGAGATACATTAGGAAAAAATGGGTTTTCCATAACTACTCTACTTGTGGTACAAGGAGTAAATGAATATTGAGATGAAAAGATATGTTACAACAAATAATTATGTTCATTAAAACTACGTTTTAGTTTCCAGTTATAAAAAGAATGATAAAATGTAATCCAAAGCTGAGATTGTTGTCTTCAACTTTCTGAAATCCTGAACTCGGGAATTTTCAGGACACGACTGCAGTGACGTTCATGGCCCACTCTGGGAAGGTATCCACATCAAACAATACCACTCCTAAAGTGTTGATCATGAAGGTGACGATTACAACACACAAAACATTCATGACAAAGCCCGCACGCATCTAGAATGGAAGAAGATGAAGTATAAATATATGCTATTGATGCTATGGTTTTCTGAGAGCATAGACTTAAATGATAAGAACATTGCTCTGAAAGTATTCTTATACTTTAGAACTAAAATTTTAACAAAGATATTAGCACTTAACCAGTTAATATGAAATGGTAGTTTGATAAGATTAAACATGTATAAGGTCCACAAAGAATCCCAATGAATGACATAAAAATAATTTTAAAACAACAGAAATAAATAGTCTAACAGGATAACAATATGTAAGGTCCTCTCAACACAAAGTAATGTGGGACTAGTCTATCTACAGTTTTATGAAAACTCATAAGTAATGGTCACTGTGAAAACAAATAAGCATACCATCTCATGAGTCTTAAGACCTGCAGCTGTCAGGACGATGGCATTTCCCGGAGTAGCCACAGGTAACATGAACGCATAAGCACAGCACACAGCTGCAGGAAGCATCAGGTAGATTGGATTCACACCAATAGCTAATGACTGGAAAGAAAAGAAGAAATGTGTGAAGTATGCAAACTAGACTGGATGACTTAAACACATGTTGAACCAAATGATACAAATATAGTACACTGTACTGTATTTTAATATATCTTATGGTTTAATATCAGATACTGTATAAAATATCTTCATAGTTCATAGTAAATTATCTGACGTAAAATATCTTCAGTGAGTACATCTAAGATTATTGAAACTAAGCTTGTCTATTTTGCTTACCAAATCCTTTAGTACAGGGAGAAGTACTGATGCTGTTGCAGTATTGGATGCTACCTCTGTAAGCATAGCTGTTACAAAACATATGAAAAGCACAATGGCTTCCTTAGGCATGAAACCTAGATACTGCAGCTGGTACCCAAGCCATGCTGACAAACCCGAGACCTTGGCTGCTTCTGCCATGGCAAGGCCTCCACCTAGCAAAAGGATGATCCCCCATGGCGTTCTTTCGTGTACCACTTTCCATGTAAGGCAACCTTCCGCCATATCAGGCTGTGACGAACTTCCACTGTTATCTAAGGAAAAATACTTGGTAAACTCTTGCAATTACAGGCCATTTCATAGACTGATTTTTCATATACTGTACTATAAATTCCATTTATTAATTTTAGCTCAAAATTATAAATTTACAGACACAAAAGGTAAATATTTTTTTTTTACAGAAGTTAATTTAATCTCTTACCTCTCCTGAAAGACCTTGGGACACAGAACAGTATGAACACCATCAACATCACAGGAGTGGCATCACGAATATGGCTGCAAGGAGAAGTTCCCTTTAACATCATCTTACTTATTAGAAAATATGCATACATGGATTAGAAGAGTTTGACTAATTTAGGAATCTTCTAAAATTAGTGTAATGTTTTTCAAATTGAATAATTTTTTTTAAATTCTATCCACAGCTTAAAGATTTCTCAGAAAGGCTTTTGAAAAAGGATTCAAGACAGTAAATTTAACATTAGACGCACATTAAAAATCCAGGAGTCAATTTAGCATGACCTTGCTAAAATTACTTCAATTCTTTTATCTATTTGATATGAGTTAAAATGGTAAAGAATATATTGTAAACCCATTATGAAACTACTATACCATAAAGATTTCATTAAGATAGCCCCTCCAACTGATAGGCCAACCCTTGAAAATAATATGCCAAGTGACAGGGAATTCTAATATTGAAGTTTTAATATTTAAATAAAATAACTCAGTGCTTCCATGACAGAAAAGGTAATGCATAATTTTATTTTCAAATAAAGTGCAAAAAAGGAACTTCTAGCAACTTTACTAAACAGCTAACATAAACTTAATTAATTGCTGCTGAAGAACTTAAGTTAGTTACAGAACATCACATCGCAACACCGTTATTACTATCAGAGATATACTCTACCTACAAAGCTAGAAATCGACTGTTTTCAGAATAAAGAAATTATGAATCGTTATGCTAAAATGTTTAAGTATAAGATAGAATAAGACTTACACTTCATTATCAAAGCTACTGCTAATGTAGTAGGCCCAACCGTGCATGAATCCTGGGTCTCTAAATACCCATAAGAACACAAGGACAGTAAAGCTGAGGAAGACCACGATTTCATGCTGAGATACGGGACCAAGACCCTGGTACTGCTCCTGGAGGAAATTCTTGATCGACTTTTCTTGATAATCATTGCCTTCTTCAACCTCCCCTTTCTTCTTGCAGATGCTGTGGGATATGAGACATCATTACTCTACCTGATATTTGGGGATAAGAGAAGAGAAAACCAAGTTTTATGTCTGCCCTGATGGAACTTGCATTCAATGCTGAAGAGGAAAGATAAACACATTGAGATTGGGATGCCAGTTATGTCTTGTCTTCTGGTTACTTTTTTCTCCGAGCAATTAAAGATTTTGTAGGTTTTCTTTCCTTGAAGGCTACATTCTGAATTATTTAATAAGCCTTTAGTTCCATTTTTTCTGAGTACCATAAAGACCTAAGATTGAATTTACTTGCAGAGTAAAACCAATAGAGCTTACTTTAAGGGCTTAATATCTAGATTTGTTGTTATTCTATTTATGGATGTGAAAGTTAGTTATTCTGCCAACTTAGACAATCTACTGTGTATACATCAGAGATTCTATGTAAGGCAATTCTGATTATGATATACCATTATATTGCTATAATTTCTTTATACCTATAAAAGCTATACAATATCAATTTTTGGGCTCAAGCCATGGCGTTCTGATGGAAGGATCCTTTTTGGTAGCTTCCTTGGGTAATCACTACTAGGATTTTCCCAGAGAATTAAACCACAGGTTATCACAGAATTCTAACTTCTGGAGCGAGTATCCTAAGGGTTTCCCCTTAAGACATCGTGTATCAACAGGGGACACGCATGTATAAACGTGCCACATAGCTATCTGCACCCCATATAGAGTTAACGCTTCAATATGGCGGACAGGGAGTGGCTGGGAGCTGAGCCGCAGCCGATCTAGATGTGGCGATATCGGTACTCGCGATGTAAACAGACGGACGCCATTGCTTTTGATGACGTCACGTCCGTCCTCATTCCTTTGCTAGTAGCTCGCTCGATTGGACGTATTTTTCCCTTTGTGCGACTTTATCTGCTTGCATCCTCGCCATGTCTCAACCTTTAGCTTCACCTCCTTCTGGAAAGTTGAGTACAAAGGTTTAAGTATTGTTTAAATAAGCTCTGACCTTAAAGTAAATCTTACTTTTCGAGATATTTGCATAATTGTGGCAGAGCTTTGCCAGACCGGTCAGCGCCATTTTATGACGCTGCTGTTGCTTGCATGCCTTATTTAGTTAGCCGCAACAGCCTTACCGGTATATAAATTACTAATCAGCGCTATTAGTTATTTAGTCTTCATAGCTAAGAACTTTATATCGTGTTTTTGACGCATTAGTTAGGGTCTTCGCTGACCCCATACCAGTAGGCTTTGATTAGCCCCTAGGCCAGTGAGCCTATACCAGTGTTAATGCATGATATTTCAGTGATCCTAGTGTTAGTTATGAAGATTTTGGCATTATTTTACAATACCATTGACAGTGATGCAAGTGTTTTTCGCCTTCAGGGACCATATAGGGGGTAGGTTATCTTGAGTGCCTTGCTAACCTAACCTTATGATAGGACCCCTATATGCTCTCTTCATCCCTAGCCCTAGGGCTTCCCTCTGATAATCTTGTACCCTATTACATGTGATAGGACAAGACTCCTCAGAGTACTGTATCGCCTCCCCACCTAAGGGAATGACCCCTCCCTTAGTGTTGCGGACCTTAAAGGTAGGATCACCTCCTTTAAGCTGAATCGGTCCTTGACCTTTTCCTTGCGATACGTCTTCTCCCTTCCTTGATTAAGGTCTAACAACCCTAATCCAGGTTAGGTTGGGAGGGCTGGTTTATGTACCTTGCTGAAATATACGCGTGCACCGTTTTTCAGTTGGTCCACCTACTATAGGTTAGGGTGAGCATCTCCCTTCCTAGGTGGCCGCTCTGGTGCATAACCCATCCTTTCTTATAAGAAGACCCTTTTCCCCCCCCAACCTATCTCTTGCCTAGCCTAACCTACCAGTAGGTTAGGCTTCATATGTCCCCTGTCCTACACTCCACCCTAGGCTGGAGTGCTGGACCCCGTGGTGCTCCCAGTGTTGTCCGCTCTGATACATAGACCCTCCATAGTGCTATGGAGTCAGTTATCATTTGGTCGACATGAAGAGTCTCCACCCCTTCTTTGGGTACACCCTGTCCTCTCTTGGACTGCCTTAGCCCCCGGCCATTGCGGCCCCTGCTTAGGATGATAGATTCACCTCTATCATGGTGGTACCTTTTCCAGAGGTGTCTTGACTAGGCTAGTACAGCCTTGCCATCCCACCTCCATCTTTGGTGCTTGTCCCTTGCCGCCTCTACCCCGGCATCACCGCCGCTACGGGTGACTTCCTTTTCCTTGCCGCCTTCCCCCGAGTGCCGGGGGGATCGCCGCCGGCCGCCGGCTTACCGCCGTGGCCTCTCCATTCCCTCATAGCCTCGGCACACTGCCGACCCCTCCCGGAGTGCCGGCACTAGCAGCCGGCCCCCGGCCCCGGCTATGCTCCTTTATCCTTACCCCTGTCACCCTCCGACTGCCTCCGGCTGCCGGAACCGCCGCTCCTTGCCGGCGGCCGCCGCTACCGGCTGCCGCCACCCTGGCTTCTTTTGACCATAGAATGATCATTCTTGAATGCCAGAAACTCTGCTCGAGCGGCTTCCGGCGTGCCGGGGGTATGCCGGACCCGTCCGGAGGCGGCAAGATGCCTTGCACCCCTTCTCTCAGCTATCTTTACTAGCGATAGCTCCTAAAAACCGCACCTAGACGGCTTGTTAACGCAGACAAACTGGTATGGAATCGTACATTTTGTTCAGTTTTCAATCTTTCTTCTTGCGTGTTTCATCTTTCCAGCACGCTACGTGTAATTGGCACGTCTGGTTGCCGGAACCTTACTAGGATCTCATGATCCCCAGACTTTCTTGATAAGATTTCAAGCCCAGTCTATAATATGGTTATTCTAGATGGAATTCCCATTATCAAGACACCTTCCATGGAGGCCTACGGCCACCTGGGACTGTCCGATGCTACGGCAACCAGCCGGGCGGGTTACACGAGGCATGCGTCTGTCTCCTTTCACCCACCCTTCTGTGCATCACAATTAATTTAAGTTAATATTAACTTGTTAATAATTAACTTTATATACGAGCCATATTATGACTCTACAATACTCATCGTCTCTTTCCTTTACAGGAGGAGTACGTCAGGTGTGACCACGACTTCTGCGCGGTCCGTCGGCCACACTTCTATGGACACACGGCGTGTAGGACACACGCCCCTTGTGCTCACAAGAGAGGGGATCTCAAATACTGGGGCCCCACCACCTGTTCGGTCTGCCAAGAATGCTTACAGAAAGCATTCTATGATTCTCCCTCAGCGGAGATTCGGGACACTGCTCGGGACAACCTACGCAAGTGGGTACGTGGCTTTCAGAAGAACACCACTGGACCATACCTAGCCACAGAAGAAATGAGGTCTTTGCTGTTCCCAAAGGCCTCTCCAGACTCAGTGGTCCCAGTCGAACAGATCCCCGTAGTCCAGATTACAGTGGAACCTGATGTTGTCATGGCTCAGTCCATGAATGATTATCACCTGGATTCAGAACATGATGAACGCATGTCAGAGATCTCGGAGGACACCGAGAAAACCCTTATGGCCCAGGGTGAAGGGGAGGATGATGAAGAAGAGGACCGGGTTGTGTATACCGAGTCCGATAAGGAGGATGCCCCTCCCTCCATCCCCCCTCCTACTCCTACACCGACGGAAGTGTCTCTCCCGTCTACGTCCTCCACCACGACTCCTCTACCTACGGCACAGGATATGATTCGGCTCATTGAATCCGTGATGGAGCAGAAGCTCCAAGAAACTCACCAGATCATTCGGTCGATGGGAGGTTCCAAGGAATCTCGCAAAATCTCCATCAAGGACCTCCCCACATGCTCGAGCGACAATCCGTGGCGATTCGCCGAGCATATGGTCATCGCTGACGACAAGATCTTCGTCAGCGATAAGATCGGTTACATACCCCTGGAAGAAGTGGAGTTCTTCCCCCGCTTTGAGGCGTATCCGGACTGTTACGTCCGTCTACGTTCAGAACCATCCTCAAAGGAAGAGACCGAACCGAAGGAGAAAATAGTGTTCGATCTCTCGAAGGCCCAGGCTATGCTTGCCAAAGCGCTTAAGAGCAGAGGCTTTACCTGCTCTGGACTTCCGGCTCTGAGCAAGAAGTACCCCACCTACGTTGCGCCCGATGAAGTGGTGATACCCTTCACGGAAAAGGCCTTCGCTGCCTGCTTTAAGGCTGTAGAAGAAGGGAAATCCTGCCCTGCATTGGAGGAATGCAGACCTTTCTCCGCAGTCACCCCGCCCGACACCAAACACTGGAAGGATGTGCAACACACCTTCGTGGTGGGCAAACTAGATCCTGACGTTGCTGGACGTCAGTTTAATGAGGACCTCCCCAAGCTAAACGATCACCTCCTTCGTAGGGAACAGGAAACGAAGGAGAGGCTGGCAGCATCTCTCACTCTCCAGGTCCAGATGGACGTAATGGCTGGCGACACCAGAGTCCCTGACCATTACATGGTCCTTGCCAAACCTCATATGGCAACCTTAGTCAAGGATCTGTACCACTTCATGCGAGCTCGTAGAGCCTGCAGAGAATTCGTGTTCTCCAGTGCCACTGTCAGACACGAACCCCGGAAACTGATTTCCTCCAACATCTGGGGCAAGTACCTCTTCCCGTCTGATCTAGTGAAAGAGATCACAGACAAGGCCGCATCTGAGAACAGGAACCTTCTCAACAAATGGGGCATGTCTAGGAAGAGAAAGCCCTCTCAGGATGACGGTCCTCAGCCTAAGAGGAAGCAGTCGAAGCATAGACCCCAGCAACGTCAGCACAGACGTCAGTTTCCGGCACCCGCTACTCCCCAAGTGGCCGCTCAGCCGCCACAGACCTTTCAGTTGGTCCCACAGCCGGTTTTGTCCTCATCACCGGCCTTCAACCCCGCCTTCGAGCAGCACTCCACTACCTTTCGTCCCAAAGGTAGAAGCTCAGGCAGGGGTTCCGGCAGAGATTCCTCTCGCCGGCCCTCCAGAGGCAGAGGAGGACAGGGAGCTAGCGGCCGAGGCAGCAAGTCCTCGGGACCCCAGAAGCAATGAAGTGCTTCCGGTGGGAGGAAGACTCCGCCACTTCCAGGATCGTTGGACCTTCGAATCCTGGGCACACAGCATCATCAAGAAAGGTCTAGGCTGGAGCTGGGCGCAACCACCCCCAACCTTCCAGCAATTCTTCCAACGTTCAACCCCCCTCCTGGAAGAATATGTGCTAGACCTCTTGAACAAGAAGGTGATAAGAAGGGTGAAGTCCACAAGGTTCCAAGGGAGACTGTTTTGTGTCCCCAAGAAAGACTCAGACAGACTCAGAGTCATTCTGGACTTATCCCCCCTCAACGTATTCATATCGAACAACAAGTTCAAGATGCTGACTCTTCAACAGATCAGAACCCTCCTGCCTCGAGGGTCTTTCACGGTCTCGATAGACCTGGCGGACGCATACTGGCACATACCAATGAACCATCACGCTTCCTCCTACCTTGGATTCCGACTCCAACGGAAAAGCTATGCCTTCCGGGCCATGCCCTTCGGACTCAACGTGGCCCCTCGGATATTCACAAAGCTAGCGGACGCAGTAGTACAACAGCTCCGCATCCGAAACGTCCAGGTGATGGCCTACCTCGACGACTGGCTAGTGTGGGCGCCCTCGCCCGAGGATTGTATAGAATCCTGCAGAAAAGTTACCCAGTTTCTCGAACACCTGGGATTCCAGATACACGCGAAAAAGTCTCGCCTATCTCCAGCTCAGAAGTTCCAATGGTTAGGCATCCACTGGAATCTTCAGTCACACCGCCTTTCCATTCCAGCAAAGAAAAGGAAGGAAATAGCAGGGTCTGTCAAGCGACTGTTAAAATCCAAACGGATCTCAAGACACCAGCAGGAACAAGTTCTAGGCTCTCTACAGTTCGCCTCGATCACAAACCCAGTGCTTCGTGCACAGCTAAAGGATGCAGCGGGAGTCTGGAGACGTTCCGCATCCATCGCTCGAAGAGACCTCAAGAGACGGCTCCCAAGCAGACTTCGACTTCTTCTAAAGCCGTGGTCAGAAGCGAGGGCCCTAAAAAGGTCCCTTCCTCTCCAACACCCACCTCCATCTCTCAACATCCATACGGACGATTCGTTGGAGGGTTGGGGAGGTCACTCCCACCAAAAACAGGCTCAAGGCACTTGGTCTCCCCTATTCAAGACGTTTCACATCAACATCTTGGAGGCCATGGCGGTTCTTCTGACGCTGAAGAAACTCTCCCCGCCCCCGTCGATACACATTCGCCTGACCCTGGACAGCTCTGTGGTAGTGCGTTGTCTCAATCGCCAGGGCTCAAGATCGCCCAAGATAAATCAGGTGCTCCTGACAATCTTCCGTCTGGCAGAAAGGAAGAAATGGCACCTGTCTGCAGTTCACCTACAAGGATTCCGCAATGTGACAGCGGACGCTCTATCTCGGACAAACCCGATAGAATCGGAATGGTCTCTAGACGCAAGATCATTCGCCTTCATCTCTCACCGAGTCCCAGAACTCCAGATCGACCTCTTCGCAACGAGCGACAACCATCAACTTCCTCGATATGTAGCCCCGTACGAGGACCCCAAAGCGGAAGCGGTGGACGCCATGACCTTGGATTGGAACAGATGGGCCAAGATTTACCTGTTCCCTCCCACCAATCTTCTGCTGAAAGTCCTCTCCAAATTGAGAACCTTCAAAGGGACAGCAGCTCTAGTGGCTCCCAAGTGGCCCCGCAGCAACTGGTACCCCTTGATCCTGGAGATGCAGCCAACGCTGATCCCCCTCCCGGACCCAGTTCTCTCCCAGCAAATACAGAAGTTGACTGTCTTCGCTTCATCATCGAAAATCAAGGACCTTCATCTCATGATTTTCTCACCCTAGCCGCTAAGAAAAGGTTTGGGATTTCGAAGAAGAGTCTAGACTTCCTCGAGGAATACAAGACCGAATCCACGAGAAGGCAATACGAATCGTCTTGGAGGAAATGGGTCTCCTTCGTCAAGGCAAAGAACCCCTCGAAAATCACTATAGATTTTTGCATGTCCTTCTTCATTCACCTTCATGGACAAGGCTTGGCAGCCAACACGATTTCTACTTGCAAATCGGCCTTGACCAGACCTTTGTCATACGCCTTCCAAATAGATCTGTCTAGCGACATCTTCAACAAACTACCGAAGGCCTGTGCCCGTTTACGACCGGCACCCCCTCCGAGACCAATCACTTGGTCTCTAGACAAAGTTCTCCACTTCGCCTCCAACTTGGACAATGATTCATGCCCTCTTAAGGACCTGACTCAGAAAGTTATATTTCTCTTCGCTCTAGCTTCGGGAGCCCGAGTCAGCGAAATAGTGGCACTATCTAGAGAAGAGGGACATATCGTTTTCAACGATTCAGGAGACCTCTCCCTCTTCCCTGATCCGACGTTTCTCGCAAAGAACGAATTACCTACCAAACGATGGGGCCCGTGGAGGATATGCCCCTTGAAGGAAGATGCCTCTCTATGTCCAGTAGAGAGCCTTAAGGTCTATCTTCATAAAACTTCAAACTTTGGTGGAGGCCAACTCTTCAAAGGAGAAACATCGGGCAGCGACCTGTCACTGAAACAATTGAGAGCAAAAATCACCTACTTCATTCGCAGAGCGGATCCAGACAGTACACCCGCTGGTCATGATCCTAGGAAAGTCGCTTCGTCTCTGAATTTCTTTCAGAGTATGGATTTCGAAAGCCTCAAGAACTATACAGGCTGGAAATCCTCGCGTGTTTTCTTTAAACATTATGCGAAACAAGTGCACGAAGTGAAACATTTTGTGGTAGCCGCAGGTAGTGTTATGAAACCTGCTCTGAACTCTGCTTAGAACAGTGAGTTATTAGGGACTCTAACTCGTCGGGTGCCTATGTTGACCCTCAAGTGATACGTAGTGAAGCAGAAACCACCTTGTGTTTTCTTTAACTGTTCTTACCTCAGGTGAAATGTCATAGTAGATTACCACATGAGTGCTACATGCCACGTGCATGACGTGTGTTACATAAAGACTAACGTTCCGTAGAACGAGTGCCTACTAATACTTGATTCTTCCCTTTCAGACTCAAGAGCACGCCTTTATGACTATGTACATTTTTATCAAAGTAAATGTTTTTTACTATTTATTGCATGACATGTATTGATTTACCTGCAATTATATAATAAAATGTCTATTTTATTACTTGTGCGTCTCCCTTGCTCCTTTCTTACTATGAAATAACGGATTTTGAGCGAAGCGAAAAATCTATTTTTGGGTGAGATAGCCATGGCGTCCTGATGGAAGGTTCCTTTTTGGTAGCTTCCTTGGGTATAAGACTACTAAGATATTCCCAGAGAATTTAACCACAGGTTATCACAGAATTCTAACTTCTGGAGCGAGTATCTCAAAGGTTTCCCCTTAAGACATCGTAATACAACAGGGGACGCGCATGTCTGAACGCGCCACATAGCTATCTTCACCCCGAACAGAGTTAATGCTTCGGTGTGTAAGGACTGAGAATAGCTGGGAGCCGTTCCACAGCTAATCTCACTCGTGGCTACTACTGATACTCGAGACGTAAACAAACGGACGCCATTGCTCTAATGACGTCACGCCCGTCTTCATCCTGAAGCCAGTTGCTGCCCATCACCATGATACAGTAGCACAGGGTGGGAACAAAACTGGACGAAGTAGTAGGGAGGGTCCATCAGGACGCCATGGCTATCTCACCCAAAAATAGATTTTTCGCTTCGCTCAAAATCCGTTTTTTGGGCTCAAGCCATGGCGTCCTGATGGAAGAGTACCAGAGAATCAATGTATCGTGGTAGATTTTCCCCCAGTATTAAGTGCCTAGGCATTGACAAAACAGCAAAGTAATCTTAGATAAAGAACCATAGGAACGAAGTATCCTGCCCCCCTTGGCAGTGAAGTTCCCATGGGCTATGCCGACGTCAAAGTGGTATTGAAGGGCTATTCATCCTGAGAGAAGAACTTGAAGAACTTAGAGATGAAGCGGAATGTTTGATATTTGTATAGGAACATTCTGAAATTAGACCAGTGGTGGTTGGGCACTGTGTATAGAGTTCATCTCTTGGTTATCAGAAGTAAGTATTCGTGTAGGAACCTTACTTAGTCAGGGTGAATATAATTTAGGATTAAACATCTTAAATTCTTCATAACCATAAGAAAGGAGGAATAAATAAAACTATGACAGGTATGTATTTCATAGTAAGTAGGAGCTGAAAGAGACGCATAAGTAATAAAATAGAAATTTTATTTCACAATGCAGAAATTAAATAATTTACAGCAAAAGTAAAGTTCATTTACAGTAATAATAATGTACATAGAAATAAAGGCTTGCTCTTGAATCTGAAAAGAAATTTCAGGATATTAGTAGGTACTCGTTCTCGAGGAACGCAAGTCTTTAAATAACACATCATGCTCAAGGCATGTGGCACTTGTGTGACACTATGACATTTCACCTGGGATAAGAACAGTTATAAAAGCACTAAGTGTTTTTAGACATCACTATGAATCGCTCGAGGGTCAACATAGGCACCCGAAGAGTTAGAGTCCCAAGTAACTCACTGTTCTACGCAGAGTTAGGTGCAGGTTTCATAACACTACCTGCGGCTACCACAAAATGTTTGACTTCGTGCACTTGTTTCGCATAATGTTTAAAGAAAACTCGCGAGGACTTCCAGCCCGTGAAGTTTTTAAGGCTTTCAAAGTCCATGCTCTGAAAGAAATTCAGAGAAGATGCCACTTTTCTAGGATCATGACCAGCGGGTGTACTGTTCGGATCCGCTCTGCGAATGAAGTAGGTGATTTTCGCTCTTAATTGTTTCAGTGACAGGTCGCTGCCCGATGTTTCTCCTTTGAAGAGTTGGCCTCCACCAAAGTTCGAAGTTCTGCGAAGATAGACCTTGAGGCTCTCTACTGGACATAGAGAGACATCCTCCTTCAGGGGGCATATTCTCCAAGGGCCCCATCTTTTGGTGGGTAATTCATTTTTAGCGAGAAACGTCGGATCAGGGGAGAGGGTCACTTCTCCTGAATCGGTAAACAGGATGTGTCCTTCTTCTCTTGATAATGCCACTATTTCGCTGACTCGAGCTCCCGAAGCGAGAGCAAATAAAAATATAACTTTCTGAGTCAGATCCTTGAGGGGGCATGAATCATTGTCCAAGTTGGAGGCGAAATGGAGTACCTTGTCTAGTGACCAGGAGATCGGTTTCGGAGGGGGTGCTGGACGTAGGCGAGCACATGCTTTTGGTAGTTTGTTGAAGATGTCGTTGGACAGATCAATTTGGAAAGCATATAGAATTGGTCTAGCCAAGGCCGATTTGCAGGTTGAAATCGTATTGGCTGCTAATCCTTGTCCATGAAGGTGAATGAAGAAGGACATACAGAAATCAATTGTGATTTCTTTAGGATTTTTTGTCTTGACAAAGGAGACCCATTTCCTCCAGGATGATTCATATTGCCGTCTCGTGGATTCGGTCTTGTATTCCTCTAGGAAGTCTAGACTTTTCTTCGAGATCCCAAACCTCTTCTTTGCGGCAAGGGAGAGAAAATCATGAGATGAAGGTCCTTGATTTTCGATGATGAAGCGAAGACAGTCGACTTCTGTACTTGTTGAGAGAGAACTGGGCCCGGGAGAGGGATCAGCTTGGGCTGCAGCTCCAGGACCAGGGGGTACCAGTTGCTCCGGGGCCACTTGGGAGCCACTAGGGCCGCTGTCCCTTTGAAGGTTCTCAGTTTGGAGAGGACTTTCAACAGAAGGTTGGTGGGAGGGAACAGGTAGATCTTGGACCACCTGTTCCAGTCCAGTGACATGGCGTCCACTGCTTCTGCTTTGGGGTCCTCGTACGGGGCTACGTACAGAGGAAGTTGATTGTTGTCGCTCGTTGCAAAGAGATCTATCTGAAGTTCTGGGACTTGGTGAGAGATGAAGGAGAACGATCTTGCGTCTAGAGACCATTCCGACTCTATCGGGTTTGTCCGAGATAGAGCATTCGCTGTCACATTGCGGAATCCTTGTAGGTGAACTGCAGACAGGTGCCACTTCTTCTTCTCCGCCAGACGGAAGATTGGGAGAAGCACCTGATTTATCTGGGGCGATCTTGAGCCTTGGCGATTGAGACAACGAACTACCACCGAGTTGTCTAGGGTTAGACGGATGTGGATCGAGGGCGGCGGGGATAACTTCTTCAGAGTTAGAAGGACCGCCATGGCCTCCAAGATGTTTATGTGGAACGTCTTGAATAGTGGAGACCAGGTACCTTGAACCTGTTTCTGGTGGGAGTGACCTCCCCAACCCTCCAGTGAGGCATCCGTGTGGATGTTGAGTGATGGAGGAGGGTGTTGGAGAGGAATGGACCTTTTCAGGGCCTTTTCTTCCGACCACGGCTTTAGGAGGCGTCGTAGTCTGTTTGGAAGCCGTCTCTTGAGGTCTCTTCGAGCGATGGATGCCGAGCGTCTCCAGACTCCCGCGGCATCCTTTAGCTGTGCACGAAGCACTGGGTTTGTCACTGAGGCGAATTGTAGAGAGCCTAGAACTCGTTCCTGCTGTCGTCTTGAAATGCGTTTGGATTTCAGTAGTCGCTTGACAGACCCTGCTATTTCCTTCCTTTTCTTCTGGGGGATGGAAAGGCGGTGTGACTGAAGATTCCAGTGGATTCCCAACCACTGAAACTTCTGAGCTGGAGAGAGGCGAGATTTTTTCTCGTTGATCTTGAATCCCAGGTGTTCTAGGTACTGGGTAACTTCGTTGCAAGACTTTGCACACTCTTCGGGCGATGGAGCCCAGACTAGCCAGTCGTCGAGGTAGGCCATCACCTGGACGTTTCTTAGGCGGAGCTGTTGTACTATGGCATCCGCCAGTTTTGTGAAGATCCGAGGGGCCACATTGAGGCCGAAGGGCATGGCCCGGAAGGCGTAGCTTTTCCTTTGGAGTCGAAATCCTAGGTAGGAGGAAGCGTGATGGTTCATTGGAATGTGCCAGTAGGCATCCGCCAGGTCTATAGAGACCGTGTAGGAACCTTGAGGCAGAAGGGTCCTTATTTGTTGAAGCGTCAGCATCTTGAATTTGTTGTTCTCTATGAACTTGTTGAGGGGGGATAAGTCCAGAATGACTCTGAGTTTGTCTGAGTCCTTCTTGGGAACACAAAACAGTCTCCCTTGGAACCTGGTGGACTTTACCTTCCTTATCACCTTCTTGTTCAAGAGGTCTAGAACATATTCTTCCAGAAGGGGGGTTGATTGCTGGAAGAACTGCTGGAAGATTGGGGGTGGTTGCGTCCCACTCCAGCCTAGACCGTTCTTGATGATGCTGTGTGCCCAGGGATCGAAGGTCCAACGATCCTGGAATTGGCGGAGTCTTCCTCCCACCGGAAGCACTTCATTGCTTCTGGTGTCCCGAGGACTTGCTGCCTCGGCCGCTAGCTCCCTTTCCTCCTCTACCTCTGGAGGGACGGCGAGATGCGTCTTTGCTTGCACCCCTGAATGAGCCTCTACCTTTGGCATGAAAGGTAGTTGATGGTTGCTCAAAGGCAGGGGTGAAGACCGGTGACTGTGACAAAGGTCTGTTGTGGTTGGGCAACCACTTGGGAGGTAGCGGGTCCCGGAAACTGACGTCTTTGCTGACGTTGCTGGGGTTTTGACTTCTGAGGTTTCCTCTTAGGCTGAGGTCCGTCGTCCTGAGAGGGTTTCCTTTTCCTGGACATGCCCCACTTGTGGAGAAGGTTCCTATTCTCCGTGGCGGCTCTGTCAGTTATTTCCTTCACAAGGTCAGAAGGAAACAGGTGCTTTCCCCAGATGTTGGAGGAAATCAGGCTCCGGGGTTCGTGTTTCACGGTGGCACCGGCAAACACGAATTCACGACAGGCTCTTCGAGCCTTTATGAAGTGGTACAAGTCCTTCATTACCGTTAGTAAGTGGGATTTGGAGAGTACCATGTAGTGATCTGGTACTCTAGTGTCACAGGCCATAACTTCCAGTTGGACTTGATGAGAAAGAGATGCCGCAAGCCTCTCCTTCGTGTCTTGTTCCCGGCGAAGGAGGTGATCGTTGAGCTTAGGGAGGTCTTCATTAAACTGACGTCCGGCGACGTCAGGATCGAGCCTTCCCACGACGAAAGTATGCTGAACATCTTTCCAGTGTCGAGCGTCAGGGGGGGTCACGATGGAGAAGGGTCTGCACTCCTCCAGTGCAGGGCAGGGTTTCCCTTCTTCCGCCGCTTTAAGGCATGCAGCTAAGGCCTTTTCCAAGAATGGAAGAACTGCAGTATCAGGTGCAACGTAAGTAGGGTGCTTCTTGCTCAATGCCGGAAGCTTAGAGCAGGTAAAGCC